>NW_022589755.1:9912336-10125618 GCF_004348235.1 Phoca vitulina | reverse complement strand
TCCCTTTGCCTCTTCCCCCGCTCACGTGTGATCTCTCTCTCCCTCTCTCTAAATAAATAATCTTTAAAAAAAAAAAAAAAAGATGATCGTTTCTAAACGTTATTTACTTAACATCGATCCTACATATCTTTTTATGTTGGGAAATACGCATTATCACATCAATGTCCACAGCATGTTCCATTTCATGGTCTCTCCATAACTCTTTAACACTTCTCCTGCACGGCCCATTCTCAAACAATTTTTTCCAATTGCTCGTTCCCAAGCAAAACTGGGAGCTGCTGCCCCAGGGGAATCAGTACTCTAAGGGCCTCTGATACAGGGTGCCCAACTCCTCCCGGGAAGAATTATCTGGGTTAAAATGGTGAGGAAATGCAGGGAGCCTCCTAAAACGTAGAGTGTCTCAAGTCAGGAGAGACCAAAAGCCCCCAAAACACTGCAAAGAGAGCCAGGTCAGCTCCCGAGCCTGGAGGGTTGGGCTGTGGGGCCGGGGGTGGGGTGGGGAGCAAGCTCTAAGCTCTGGGTCTCTTCGAGGAAGGAAAGTTCCACTCACCTGTGCACAGGTCTTCAGGGGCTCTGGGGGCTTCTCATCCTGCTCTTCCATGCTCTCCTCCAGGCATAGGCAGAGGCCTGAGGGTCCTGAGCCGCAAGGGTAGAAGCCCTTAGAAGACCATCCTGGCGCAGGTCCACTGTGGCGCCCCCCTCCCTGGATTAGTCTCCACTTCCAGGATGCATTCCCCGTGGCAAGCTTGCCTCTAGAGGTTTCTACCTGAAAAGCTGTGCATGCACCTAGAGTCCCTCAGTCCCTCTCCCAGGCCAAGACTCTGCAGCTCCAACCTGGTGCCCCACTATTATCACAGGCCTCGGGACCCCCTAACTATAAGTCATGCCCAAACACAGCCTTCTGCCCACCACCAAAATCTGCAGTACACGTCAGTCCCTCCCTGCCCCACTGGGTTGTGGAATCCTCACAAATGCCCAGCACATTGAGGACCCCCTAGTGTGCACTCCTCCCCCACCATGACCTCAATCTGCAGCCCTAAACCAGCACCCCTTCCTTCGGCAAGGAGCTGGGCTTCTGGGATTGACCACCCAGAATCACACTCCCTGACTGAATGCATGAAGCTCGTGACACAGCCCCACCCCTCCCAGGATCCGACCCCTCCATTAACCTGGCCTGACCCTCTCGCAGCCTGTCATGAATCGCCTCCCACTTCCTGCTCAAATAACCAAGCATATTCATGGAGCTTGGCTGCACCATTCTGCGGTCTACTGGCCCCTACCAGAACAGCACCAGCCGGATCCCCAGCCCCAAACCCTCCTGAGCCCCGAACATGTAGCTCAGACCTGGTCCCTCCACCAACATGGGTATCCTCAGGCCTGAATCAGCAACAGAGCCGGCATGGACCTGGGAGCTTCCTGACAAACCCCAGCACGTGCCACCCCCTCTGAGGCCCAGAACGTGGACCTCGGCTGTCTTTGTGCCAGCTCAGTATTTCTGGGTGTGAGACTAGAACAGCCCCTGGCAAATCCGAGCCCACACACCATCTTACCAACCCTACCCCATCCTCTCCCTCTTACCCACACCCCCTTACCCCCACCGGATTCTCACTCCAACAGTACAGTGTGGGTTCACAATGCAGCTGTGTCCTGAACTTGCACACACACCATTTCCTCGACCAACATCCATAGGCCCCTACTTGAGCCACACCCCTACTTGAGCCACCAACATCCATAGGCCCCTACTTGAGCCACACCTGCCCAAATGTCCTTCTGGGCACCTGCTGCTTAGGAAGATCCTGTCTTCCCACCAACCTGGGTACCACCAGGCTGTGATTAATGCACCCTCTGCACAAAGACCCCAGTACCCTCTAATTCCCGCCTCCAGCCTCCTGTTTCCCGTCCAAATACCTGTGTATGTGCACAAGGGGACATGGAGCAGCCCTAATCCTCTGCAGCCCCGAATCTGCAGGTGCTCCCTCCACTCACTTGGGCATCCTCAGGCAGTACCAGGGTCCTAGGACTGCCCATGTCTCCCCATTCTGCCCAAATGCCAGGTGTCCCAAGACCAGAACCTGCAGCTCCAGCAGTGATCTGCCCCAGGCTGCCCACCTAGGTTCCCTCCTCCTGCTGGCACAACACAGAGCAGGCTCACTCCCAGAATCTGCACCCAGGACCTGGGCCTTCCACCAGCCCGAGAGTACTGTGCAGTCCCTGCTCCTGAGATGAGAAGCTGCATCTCCCACTCTGCACCTCAATACCCGAGATACCTCAAGTACCCACAAGCCTCTGGAGGATTCTAGGGCCACCTGCCCCACTGCCTGCTCACACACCAGAATATCAGAACACCCAAACAGTAGCTTGAGCAAAGAATTCCAGAGTCAGCCCCGGAACTTGAGCACTCACTATCTGGGGGGTTCTCAAGCTCACAACAGAGCAGCTCCCATGGGAACCAGGCCCTTTTGCTTCCTCCAGTCCAAATGTGAGCCCCTGAATGCCAGAGTACAGCCCCCTCCAGGTCCAAATCTGCAGCCCAGACTCTGTCCCTCTGTCCCTGGGCATTCTCGTGCCTGCAAGCAGAGCAGCCCCTGAGCAAAGGTCCTGAGAATGCCTACTTTGAGATCATGCTCGCAGCACCCTGCTTCCTTACCAAAGAGCTGTCAATTTCATTGCAGCTCTGTTCTTCCTGGACGCCAATTCTGCACCTCCAATCCAAAGTCTCCACCAAACCTGAATGCCCTAGCGCCTGGCGCTATCCCAGGGTTACCAGTCCAAATTCCTGCTTCCCATTCAAACACCCCCAGCACGTGCAGGGAGCGGTCTGCCCAGAACCCACCTCCCGGCCCTGGTCCCTCCTTCAACCTAGGAGTCTGCAGCCCATCAATGATCCTCAGAGGGTTCGCTCAAGCAGCACCGCCTCTTCTGGAGCAAGAATCAGCAGCTCAAACCTGGTCTCTCCACTACCCAGGGCGCCCCTCGGGTCCCCAAGCCAATCGCCCAGAATCTCACCTCCCACCCCATGCTTCCTACTCAAACGCCTGCTCAAAATACAGGCATAGTGGCAGAGCCCCTCTCCTCCAAATCTGCTGTTGAGTACTCCATCAACCCGGGCTTCAGTCCTCTGAGCCTGCACTAAACCGGCCTGGCATTGGAGGAGGGGAAGGCGGGGTTCTCAGGATCTCCCCACATCCCTGCATATGGCCTGTCTTCACCAACCCGGGCATTCTCAGGCCTGGGACAAGAGCACTACCCGATCAAGCACTTGCGCACGCCCTCAGTCCCGAATCTGCAGCTGCACCAGTATCTCCACCTACTTCGGGGACCAAAGGCTAAAGAGCCTCCCGCGAAGGTCCCAGGTCGCCCACCCAACACTCCCAACCCCAGGTTCCCGCCTATACCCTGCGCATGCGCGCACGGGACACCCAGCGCCGCCCCGCCCCTCACCGACCTCGGCGTCCACGGGCTCGCGGCCGAGGCCAGGCCTGTCCCAGCTTCAGGGCCCGGCACGGCTCTGCGGCAGGACGAGGTCGGGTTAAGCAACCCCCGGCGCCGATTCTGCACACTACAGACTCGGGTAAAGTTAGTTCGGTCCCCCTCCCCTAGTCGGCATCCGCAGGGCCGCTCGGCTGAGGTCCGAGCCCAGGTGCGCGGCGACTGCAGGCACCAGCGCGCGCGGGACAATGGCTGCGTTTCTGGCCGAACCCGGAAGTGCGTTTGGGCTCGGCGAGCCGGGACTACAATTCCCAGAAGCCTCAGCGGCGCTGGCGGCGATTAGGCGAGAGTCCAGCTCCTCCCGGAGGCGAGCGTGGGGATTACGGCCAGACGCGCGCGTTTGGGGTAGCTGCTGGGGGTTGTGACCGTGTGTGCCCGAGTTTTTGCGGGGCGCCGAGACGAGGAGCAGGACCTGGAGGCCCAGGTCTGGGCCCCGATGCGTAGGCAGTGGCTAACTTGGGAAAGGCTGGCCTGGGACCGACTGGACGCCCAGGAGCGGCCGTGGAAACGGGATCCGATGAAAGGGCGGGGACCCCTCCCGGGCGGCCGCTGCTGTCAGACGCTTCGCGCGCGCAGTTTCCTTTTTGGTCCTCGAGCCCAAAGATAGTGGCTACAAGCCCGCTACACAGTCCAGGGAGCTCCTGTCAAGTCCTTCAAAAATCTGACTTGCTGATATGTTTTTGTAGCTCATGATAGTAAAATAGCAAGAATCCTTTTTTTTAAATTGAGTTCTCTGCCTGTAAGGCTTTAAGGATCTGTTCTCTATCCCTCCCCTTCGCTTTTTGCCTCATCTCCTGACCATTTTTCTCTCTCAGTTCCAGCCACGCTGGCCTTTCCACCTTCTCCAGCAACTCCCTTAGGCTCCCACCTCGGGACCTTTGCATGTGTTGCTCATGCTGGCCGGCAGGCTCTTACTTTGAGGATTCCCCTGGATTCCAGCCATCTAGTCTTTAGGCAGATGTCACTTTGTCATGAGGCATTCCCCCATCAACCGTTGTAAACTCGCAAACAAACCCTTCACTCCCCACGTACTCCTTGCTTCCCTCATCTTTATTCTCTAGAGAACTTTTCACTATCTAACAATCATATGTTGTAGGTATTTATTTGGTCTGTTACCTGCTTTCACCACTAGACTGTCAACTCCATGAGGGAAAGGATTTGTATCCACCTTGATCAGTGCCGTATCCCCAGCATCCTAAGGTACCTGGCACATAATAGATGCTCAGTAAATACTTGGTTTGTTTTGAATAAATAAAGGTTCTTGGCCCTTTGTTAAACACCTTAACATCTCGTTAATTGGTGCAATCACCCTGTGAGAAAACAGTGATGTTTATTTCCACCCCACCAGGGAGAAGCTGATAATTGGAGCCCTGCTGTATGAAAATATGGCATTTTAAAGGTTTTCTTTTTTATTGCTGTCAAAATACTCCTGTAGTTTTCTTCACATAACTTCTAACTTTTAACAACAAATTATTGCTATTTGAAATGTAATCTCTACCCCCCAAATTTCTTATGATTGGTTATTGTGGTTCATTTTTTATTTTTTAAAAGATTTTTACTTATTTGAGAGCATGCACGTGCACACGCGCGTGCGAGAGAGAAAGTGAGAGAGAGAGAGAGGCAGACTCCCTCCTTAGCAGAGAGCCCAACACGGGGCTCGATCCCTGGACCCCAAGGTCATGACCTGAGCTGAAGGTAGATGCTTAACTGACTGAGCCACCCTGGCGCCCCCGAAATGTTAGGAATTCTTACAGTATTTCCTTTGATACTCTTGGCTTTTCTAGTGAGACAATCATCTACAGATAATTATTTCATCTCTTCCTTGCCAATATTTTTAACCAGATATTTCCTTGCATTTGGATTGTGTCGGCTATCATTTTCACAACAGTATCAGTAGAAGTGACATTCTTGCTTGTGTTCTCTTTTTAATGGGCATCCCTCTAACGTTGAGGGTTAAATATAGTTGTTTTTTAAACGGAAGTAGGCAACTTACTGGGTTTTTTTTTTTTTTTAACTTTTTGTTACATAAATTTCTAGCACGAAAGTAGAGAGACTAGTTAAAGGGCACCCCCTTTGGCCTGTCATGCAACTTAATTTTCCACTGGATCTTTTCTCATCTCTAGCCCCACCTGTGCTTTCCAGTGTCCTCCTCCTCCAGTGGTTTTGAAGCAAATCCTACACATTATTTCATTTCATCTGTAAGTGTTTCAGTATGTGCTCGAAAAACAGGGACTGGTTTTAAAAACAAAACTTCAGTACAAAATAGATATGCATCATGGGGCACCCGGGTGGCTCAGTCGGTTGAGCATCCAACTCTTGATTTCAGCTCAGGTCTTGATCTCAGGGTCATGGGATCCAGCCTCACATCTGGTTCCACGCCCAGTGGAGATCCTCTCTCTCCCTCTGCCCCTCCCCACCCGCTAGGACGCTCTCTCTCTCTCTCTCTCAAAAAAAGATATGCGTCATACCGTTAGGCACAGAGAATGCAAAAGTACTATGATTAGCAGATATGATTACAAACCACAAGACCCAAGAGAATTAACTAAAAGAAATGAACATCAAAGAGAGGCTAGAAAGGCATTGAATGTGAAACAGATAATGGTAAATATTTATGTACCACTCTGTGCCAGGTACTGCTGTAACATCCTTATAAACGTTTCTCACTTAGTCCTCATAGTAATTCATACAAGGTTGGACTGTTATTTCCATTTTACGGAAGATGACATTGAGGCCCAGAAGTGTTAAGTAACTTACCCTGGATTGTATTGTGAGGGCAGAGGTGGGATTGAGTCCACGAAGTCTGATGCTAGAGTTCATGATCTTAACTCTTACATTATATTGCCCCTTGCCCACCTATCAGTATCTTTCCTCTACATAAGCAATACTAAGTTTGCAAACAAGACAGGACAGTTTATATTTATTCATAATAGAAGCAAAAAAAAAAAAGAAAGCATAAGAAGAAATCTTCAAAACCCCAATGAGAGACATAAAAGACATAGAATCGCCATACTACAAGCTGTGTTGTAAAGATGTAAAATATTGCAGAAAGATCTACAGATTCAGTATGCAAATATGACAAAATCATGATGGGATGCTTTGACCATGAGCTCATCTTCCCCTTTTTTCTGTACTTTTTCCATTTTTTTAAAAATGTAAGATATTCAGACATTAACGCATTAGTAATATGATTTAAAACTGACTTCGCCTTTTGTTTGCTCTTCTTTTCTTCTTCTTTCAAAATGAACAAGATGGTAAGTTTTACTTCCAGGAGCACCCAAATCCTGACCTAACCTGAATGTTACAGAGACTTAAGAAGAGTTACTACTGAGGAACAGGAACTCATTCTAGGGAGATGCTCATCAAACCCGCAGGTTTCTCTATCAGCCAAGTTTCATATTGAGGTTCTATTGGCCAGGATTTGGGTGAGGACACAACACGTACTGAGAAACAAGAAGGTCATGAATCCATTTGCTCTAAATGCTGGATGATAAAGGCAAGAGTCACTAGAGGGGGAGTATAACCTGTCCCTGGGATACTGGGGGTGGCAGGTTCTTGGCAGTGGGGAGGAAAAAAGACAGTCCTTTTCCTTTGCTCAAGCCTCTTCTCAAACTATAAACATTGGAGGGACCCAAGGCTTAGTTATTAGCCCCTTCTCTTCTCTGTCTTTATCCACTTTCTTTGCAATCTGTAGGGGAAAGGGTTAACTCAACAGGCCTAGGGTATTCAAACCCAAGAAGGGCCTATTTCCATGACTAGCTCTTGGTTGGCTTCTAGGAACTGAGCTCTTGTAATGTTCTATCTGATAAAGGGTTTTTGCAGGCCTGAGGCCTTGAGCCATGCTCTACCAGCTTGTCCATAGTTTATACAAACAACATACTCTATGGTGAACACCAACTTTTCTTCTATAGGGGTCTGGAGCTTCAGTGACAGATCAGTCTTACAGTATATGCCCATGTGACTGACTCCTATAAAAACCCTGAACACTCAGGTTCAGGGTGAGCTTCCCAGGTTGGCAACCCTTCACAAGTGTTGTCATACATCATTGCTGGGGAATTCTCCGGTAACTCTACTGAGAAAGGACACTGGAAGTTTGCGTGTAGTGTCCTCCAGACTTCACCCCATGCACCTTTCCCTTTGCTGACTTTATTCTCTCTCTTTTTGCTATAAAATAAACCACAACCATGAGTATAACAACTTCTGGGTCCTGTGAATCCTTCTAGCAAATCATTGAGCCTGAGGCTGGTCTTAGAGAACCCTAACACAAGATCTCCTACAGCCTCATAACTTTAAACCCCACCGACAACTCCCAGATGTTTATCTCTCCCACCCTGTTCTATCTAGACTTTCATGAACAACTGCCTGTTTTATTCTCCAGCTAATCTATTTTTGACATGCCTAAAGCAAATTCTTGATTTTCCTTCTTTATCCCAAATGTGCTCCTCCCTCATCGTTGCCTCAGAAAGTGGCCAGCCAGTCATCCAGGTGCTCTGGCCAGAAAGGAGTCCTTGACTCCTCACTCTGTCTTCACCAAATCTGACTCTCACCACCTCCACCCGCAAATCCCTTGGGATTCTAAGCATCTTGCATCTGCTCCTCCCCCAGGTGCCTCAGTCTCTCGTGTCATTCTGTTTTTTCCTGTCATCTTCTCTTAATAGCTCCTTGTCTCTCATCCTCTGCCATGATTTGAAAAGACTGGCCCCTGTATACATCCCCTGCTCATCTCTGGCTGGCTCACACCCCCACACCCGGCTGCTGTGTCCATCCCCAGCGTTTGCCCATCCTTGTGATACAGCTAGGGCATCTCCAGCTGCTGGGTCTCGAACCTTGGCCCGCTAATTCTGGGTCACTTTCTCCCTGTCTTTATTGCTTTTAAAGAAACATGAATCAAAAGCCCAAGATTTGGTGGGAGCTAGGGTCCAGAGCTTGAAAAACACATTAAAACAGAATGTCACAAGGTCTACAAAGAGAATGGCTGGAATATAATAGGCACCCAATAAATTTCATTGAATATGTGATTGAGCATGATTCCTCCAGGATTTCTGGAGAAAGGAAATCTTCTGTTAGACTCAGGGGTTGATTTGGCAGTAAATGCTGTGTTCTGGATTCACAAGCACCTGTTACACAAAGAGAAAAGATGAGTTCCATTTTCTGGGTAGGCCTTTCTGGTCTACTTGCTATATTTAGTCCAAGGCCCAGGTACTCTGGCACTGTTCTCCATCCTTGGAAATTCCAAAGATCTTTCTCCTATATCACTGCACTTCAGTCATGTTGGCACCTCTGTGTTCCTATAATGGCCCATATGCTTCCCTACCACAGAGGACACACTCTAAAGTGTCCCCCATAATCCTCACCTCCTGGTATTCATGCCCTTATGTCATCCCCTTCCCTTGAGGGTAAGACCTGTGACTTGCACCTAACCAGTAGAATATGGCAAAATGGCAGGATGTGCATGATGGCAGGTATTGATTCTGTTACGTAAGATTGCAACTTCTGTCTTGGCTTTGAAAAAGTAAGATGCAATGGTGTGAGCTGCCTATGGAGAGGGCCACATGGCAAAGGACTGAAGGCAGCCTCCAGCTGACAGCCAATAAGAACCTGAGGCCCTTGTTATGACAGCCTGCAAGGAACTGAAGGCTGCCGAATAACGACGTGAGCTTGGAAGTGGCTCCTTCCCCAGTCAAGCCTCAGATGAGACCTGAGCCTGGGCCAACAGCTTGATTACAGCCTTGCAGAAGGCCCATCTAAGCGGTGCTTGGACTCCAGACAGAACCTTTGAGACAATAACATATGCTGTGTTAAGCTGCTACATTTGTGGTAATTTGTTATGCAGCAACAGATTATAATACACCCACCTCAGAGCCTTTTCACTTAATGCCCCTCGACTTGGAATGCTCCACTCCATATCCTTTGCATGGTTTGTTCCTCTCATCCCTCCAGAATGTAGCACACATTCAGTTTGCTGACCCAACACTCTTCCCCGTATCTTATCCCGTGTCTACTTCTATTGACAAGACTAGGAAACATAATACCTCACTCTCTCTTTGCAACAAGGAATACCATGTGACAGAATTCTGGCCAAGGAGAGAGAAGAGGAATTTCCTTAAGTGAGACTTCTAGGAAGAGCTTTTGCTTTATTGATAAAAGGGAACAAATGTAGCTCTCCTCCCCAGACCCTGATGAAGAGAGGGACCTAAAAGGCTGATTGTACCAGTTCATAGCTGACTGAAGAGCTGACAAGCCTAAACACAATCCATACGGTGGCTGAGCCAGTCTGATTCTCCTCTGTAGAATTTGAACCTGGAAACTCTTAAATAGTAAAAGAGGATGGTGTTACATGTAATTTGAAGTTATAGAGGAATAGTGACCAGGAAGCTTGCATAGGAATTCAATCTGGACTGAGAACAATGGAGCAAATTCATTGCTCAGCAATGATGAGCAACCGCATAAGAGAGAAAAGCTTCCTGATAACATTCCAGTCCTTGGACACCCACACATCATTTCTGAAATTGAGTTATCTGAGATTCCCCAGTGTTCTCTCAATTACTTTCAGAGGGTTCGTCTTTTTATTAAAATCCCTGACTATGGAGGCGCCTGGCTGGCTTAGTTGGTAGAGCATGAGACTCTTGATCTTGGGGTCATGAGTTCAAGCCCCACATTGGGTGTGGAGCCTACTTTAAAAAAAAAAAAAAAAAAAGATAATGTTTAAAATCCCTGACTATGATATATAAGACATTCACGTCTTTTGAGGATGGTTCATCTGTCAATTAGACTACCACCAGCCACCCTCCAATATACCCTCCACAGTAACTGGTCTGCCCTCCAGAAGAACAGGGAACACATTTGTTTCTCTACTGAAAGGCAGGACTTCAGACACTAAATTATTGGAGTTCTGTGTCTCTAAACTTTCTCTTTTCCAAATCTGTCCTGGCCTCCCTCTTTTGCCTCCTAAAAGTCTGAATGGTCACTGACTCCTTCAGAGGATACTGTCTAAAGTCCATCCCTGGGCATGGAGTAATCTGACTAGTCCTGAACGTGGAAGTTATCACATGTGTTCTCTGAAATAACTTCACTAATCCTTAGAACCAGGAAGCCATTACCTGAGTTATCTCAACTTCCAGCGGGAAGCTCTGCTTCCCATTTGCCTGAATGAGCTAATAGCTTTCTTCCTTTTGGGTGATAATACTGATGATGCTTTTTTTTTTTTTTTTTTTTTTAATTTGACTACCAGGAAAGTCAAAGACAAATGAGAAATATAGGGACAGATACTATTGTAGGTCCAGCAGATTAACTTTCTTATCCATGCCTTGACTTGCTGCTATTATTAAAAGTATTTTCCTAATTGTGTTTCCTATTTGTAATTTAGCACCATTATATAGGGCGGTATATAAGCTTGCTGTGAATCGCCTCAAGTCCCCCATGGGAGAAATGCAGAGAGGTAAATATGGAAAAAAAATTAGAAAAGGAAACAAATCAAAAGGGATAGATGGTTATCAATGCACTGAAAGGGGTGGGAATGGAGAGAAATGAAATATGGAACAGAAACTGAAGTCAGGGAGTGGAAAGGAATAAATGGCAAAGGGTCCAAAAAAATGTAAATGAAAAAAATGGAATAAATAGAAAAATCGGGGGTGCCTGGGTGGCTCAGTCGGTTAAGCGTCTGCCTTTGGCTCAGGTCATAATCCTGGGGTCCTGGGATCAAGTCCCAAGTCGGGCTCCCTGCTCAGCGGGGAGTCTACTTCTCCCTCTCCATCTGACCCTCCCCCCCTGCTCGTGCTCACTTTCTCTCTCTCTCTCTCTCTCTCAAATAAATAAATAAAATCTTTAAAAAATAATAAATAGAAAAATAATAGTGGAAAGGAATGAAAAGGAAAAGAATGAAGTAAAATAAGCTGGTGTGGAAAGGAGAGGAATGACATGGAGCATAGGATTAGAACTGAATGGACAAGAATGTCAGGGGAAGGCATCCGAGGAGAGGAAAAGAAGGCAAGTGACAAAAAACTAATATGACAAAGGGCAACTGGGAGTTCAGGAGTGGCAATACAGGAATGAAATTGGAGCGCTGCAGAATCTAGGATGAAGAGATGGAGTTGAATGCAGCTCATGCAGTGGCGTGGAAGGGAAGGAACGGAAGGAGAGGACCAGAAAGCAGGGAGCTAAATGGGAAGGAAAGTAGCACGGGCTGCTGGAAGGGAATGTGACGGGAGAGAAGGAAGGGAGCATGGGATGGGATCCAATGGAGGAGAGCGGAGAAGGAGTGGAAGAGGACAGAATGGATGGGCACGGGAAACAGTGAATAGAATTGAGCAGAAGAGGGAGGCACAGTGGAAAGGAAATGGAGGGAGAAGAAGGAAAGAAATGGAAGGGAAAGGAAGAGAGTGGGGAGGTACTGTATGGAGGGAGAAGAAAGGGAATGCTCTGGAATGAAATGAAAGCCAGGTGTATGGCACTGTGTAAATAGGGATACTGAACAGAAAGGAGTGGGATGGTGGGAGCCAAAATGTGTAGGATGGAAGGGATGAACCAAGGGGAGTTAAAGGGAAAAAATAAAAATGAAGAAAATGCAATAGAAATGAGTGGGAAAGAATGGAATGGACATAAGGAAGAGATGGAAAGGAATGGAATGGGATGACACAAGAGGAAAAGAAGGAATTTTATGGAAAGAAACAAAAGAAATGGAGGGTGGAGGGATGGAGTGGAATGGACGTAAATAGCATGGCAAGCAAATGGTTGGAATAAAGTGGGGAAAAAAATGGAGTAAAGCTTGGGTGGCTCAGTCAGTTGAGTGTCCAACTCTTGGTTTCCGCTCAGGTGGTGATCTCAGGGTTGTGAGATTGAGCCCCGCGTTGGGCTCTGCACTCAACAGTGCTGGGGGGTGTCTGCTGGAGATTCTCTCCCTCTGCCCCTCCCCCTCTCAAGCTCTTGGGGATGTTCTCTCTCAAAAAAAAAAAAAAATGGAGTAAAGTGAAATGGATAGAAAGGAAATGGGTGGTGTAAGAGTGCCCACAGTACTGACTCCATCTTGTTCAAGTCTGCAAGATGACCTTGTGTGGGGCTACGTGTTCCAGGCCCCTTGCAGGTGAGGGTATGCCCCCACCGAATAGGGGAAGGCTTGTTCTGGTCTTCCCTAAAGTTGTTCAGATAACTGGTAGAGATGACATAGTGTCTTCTGGTGCATAGGTGGTGGCAAGAGGTCTGTTAAGCGTTAGACCCTGTGAATTCACTCTATAAATTCTGTGGACTAAGATCAGGACTTTATGGAGAATTGCTGCACTGCAGCAATTTGTTCTCTGGTCTCAGAGTGCCTTCTCAATTTGGGGGATACATTCCTGCCCCTCCTCCACCTTCTAACAGGTGGGGTGAAAATAAATGTGATGGAAACATGGAACAGAGTAAAATCGAGTGGACTGGAAAGGAACCGAATGAAATGAAGTAGAACAGGATAGGATGGAATGAAAGGAATGGAACTGAAAAATAATGAAGGGAAAATTCTCTTGATAGTTTATCCTACAGACTTTTCGGCAAGGAGGAAGAAGCAGGTTGGTGACAGCTCTCAACCTGTCCAAAGATTCAGGGTGGCATAAAATTACCTCATAGCTTGACTCTGGGTTTCCTTTTGGTAGAGTGGGGGCCAATGGATCCAATGCAACTTTGGGCATTGGTTTTCTGGGGCCATGATAATAGTTCCTGGAGTTTGCTGATGGTGGATCCTTCTGCAGGTGAATGGAGAGATCGGTTAGGGACCACGGGAACAGATTGCCTTAAAATTACAGAAAGTGCCAGCCTGCAATCTTCAGTGATCCCCGAGAGGAATAGGTTTCACTAAGTCCTTACAAAGAATCAGAAGTGGATATAAGTTTAGGATCCAGAGCCAAGCCCCTGCTCTAGAATTCTGTCATTTCACCTGGCTATCTTTGCAACCTCTACCCCAAAACATCCTTTGCACCCAGCATGTGCTAGTTAGTGCCATCTCATTTGCAAGCCAATTCAGAGCCCTGGAGGTAAAAGGAACACAGTAGGAGCCAGAGACCTAGAATCTGACCCAGCTGCCTCTGAGGCCTCGGGCCACTTTCTCCTCATCCCTGGCCTTGCAGTGTACAATGAAGATTTATACAGGATGGTTTCTCAGACTTTCAAACACAACGTTCTGATTGTATTCCCACTGCAGCTTTTTAAAATCAAACCCAGCAGGGCCAACATACCTCATAAAACTGCTCTGGGGGGTCTGGTGGCAGCACCTGGGGGAAAAGAAAGTAGTGAAGAGGTCATGGGCTTGGGATGGGGACCATTCCCAGAAATTCTCAGAAACAGTTTTGGCCTCAGAGGCAGTTACATCCCTCCTGATTCCCAGAGGAGCTCAAGGCATTGTTGAAGGGCAAGAAAACAAGGAGAAGAGATGGAAAGCCAGGGAGGATCTTGGGATCCCCAGAGAAGGCAGGGGAGGTGATGCAGAGAGACTAAAACTAACACTGGGTATCCTCAAGAGAACACGCCTCACCCCCCAACCCAAGAGGTGGGACTGGAACGGCCCTGCTGGGCTGGGGAAGGACCAGATAGTCAGGGGAGCAGGAAGGGTCCCTCTGGAGCACTGCTCACCTTTTTGGCTCCAGCCTGTCCTTGAGGTTCAGGTAAGTTGGCATATATGGGCCTTGGACAGTCTAGAGAAAGGGAATGCCAGCCTGGGGCTGGAGTTAGGAAGAGATGTGAGGGAAGGGGCTGTTTCTCCAGGTCACGCCTATCCCCAGAAAGGTAGCGGCAGAAACCTACCTTCCTTCCTTCCTCCCCAGGACTCCCCATTACATCTCTAGTGATCCTGACCTGGAAATATCCTGGAAATCTAGTTCTGCATTAGATAAGGCTGTTTGATAAGATGGATGAGGGCAGAAATCTAAGACCTAGCCCCAGTGGGCCCTCTGTAGTGTGGAGTTTATCCTTTCTCCTTCCTGGGCGTGGATTTCCTCTCTGCAAAACTGAGTTGGATTGGACAGTCTCTAGGGCTTCCATTTCGGTGAGGCGGGGGGGGTATCCTTCCAGAATCCTAGCCCAGAGATGTCAAAAATGTTTTCATTTTGCCTTGTCAGCTCCCATCCATCAGTAGAGCATGCATGAAGGGCTGTGCTGAGGTGGGTTATAAGGCTGACTTTGGGTTCAGCAGGGATGAGTGTTGTGATTGATTCTCTCTTCCTACAGCAATCAACTAGCAAAGTTTTCCGAGGGTGAGGAAGGAGAGAATGGCAACCTATTTTTTCCCTATTTTTTGCTGTGGCTGTTGGAACAGGCGGAACTCCTCAGAGTTCTCGGCTCCAAGCTCATCCATGATCACTAGTGGCAAAGCTGGGAGCAGAGGCCCAGGCTCCCAGGATCAGCCCCTTCCCCAACCCCCACTGCTGCCCTGGGCATCAGCTATGAAGTCACTTACTGGAACAGGACTCCACCTGGGGCCCCTCCGCAGAGGTGGGTGTTGCTCCCTCCTGGATGGGGTCCTCTGCTTTTTTCCTTGAGAACCTGAAACCCCAAATCCCTCATTCTTCTGCCTCCAGTCCTTGCCATCTTCACAGGCCCTACCCATCTCCCACATCCATTCTTGGGCATTGTCCCAACCCCCCTGAGTCCCCCAGTTGCTACAGAGACAGCTCAGCACCATGGTCAGCAACACTTCGGCCAGGCAGGCCCCCTGCAGCCCACGTCCCTTGCCCCATTCCCAGCTTTACCGTCTGGCGTTTCTGTTGTAGAGGAAATAGCCCAGCCCTGTGGATAGGGCAATGACAGTCAAGATCCCCAGAGCAATGCCAGCAATGACTCTTGCAGACAGGGATGACCTGGGACCTGGGCAAGGAGAAAGAGTCAGGACCCTGGTCTGACACACCCTCATGCCTGCCCCCGTCCCCATTCCCAAGCTGTGGCTTTATCTTTACTGTCAGTTGATGAACATGTGTTTTCCAGTCACCGGGAGGCAGCATTTTGTGGTATTAATAGCATCATTTCTGGTGTCAAATGGCCTATTCATATCTCAGCTGTGTGACTTTGACCATGCTACTTAACCTCTCTGTGCTTCAGTTGTCTCCTCTGTAAGACAGGGATAATAGTGTCAGTGGTTGCTGAAAAGATTCAGCATAAGAGTATTCGTGTTCAAAATATGGAATGCTCAACATGCTCAAGATAGGACAATATTTAGACCCATGGAAAGCGATCAGTAAATGTTGGTGGGATGACAATACTGCTTGGGATAATGGATCAAATATGGCTTTCAGAGGAAAGGGCTCTGAAAACCAGAAACCTGGCTTTCCCCCATTTTCCTCCTCATTTTCATACCTGAGTCACCTTTGACTCTCTGGGGCCCTGGGACCACGGACAAGTGACATCCCCTTCTGAGTCTGATTTCCTCATCTGTAAAGTGAGGGAAATGGTACCCACCACACAATGATGATGTGAAGATGAAATGAGATCGTGAATGTTCATGCTGCACACACCACAGGTGATTGATTAATAAATAGCAGCTGTAATCATTAACATGGGCCTGTGTTTTCCCATCCAGCTTCTGCCCAGAAGCCTTCCCAAAGGGGTGAAGTCCGGCCACAGGGATTAGGAAGGCAGCCATGAGGATCAGGGGTGAGAGGAAGGAGCTCTCTGATTTGGAGGGGCAGGAGGGGGCCTCCAGGATGTGTTGGGGGTTCTTAGTTTCATTCTTTGAGCCTTCATTTCTTTCTGTGTCAAACAAGTATAGCCATTCATAACCCTATAGGCTTTGAGGGCATTAAGTGAGATCCCACATAGGAGTAAGAGCACCATGCCTGACACAGAGTCAGTACTTGATAAAAGACCATGATATGATCCGATGATGACGATGATGATAGAAGCTGCCATCCACCAAGCTCTAAGCTCCAAGAGCCCATCATACATGATCTCGTTCAAATCCTACAACACCCCCATGACCATCAACCGTATTCACTGCTTCCTCCTCTGAGCCTCTGTTTCTCCATTCATCAAATGGTCTTAACAAGACCAGAGTTGTTTTGAAGATTAAATTAGGTAGTTTGGGAATGTGCATAGGGTCCTCCCCTCGGTGACAACTAAGAACATGACTCCTGAGGAGGCCAGCCTGGTTTCAAACCCTAGGACGGGTCTCAGTCTCTCCTACACAACAGAGATGCCAGGAGGCCTCACTCAGAGCTGGCTGGCAGTGGGCACCCAAGAAGTGTTTGCTGATACTGTATATGGAAAGGTTTGTTTCGGGCATGCAGCATAGGCTCAATAAAGAATAATTTTATTTGTTTCATAAACACAATATGCCAGGCACTGCTATAAAAACCTTACAAATGTTGGTTAATTTTCAATGACCCTATGATATAAGCACAACTGTTACGTTTTTTTACCTTGTTTTCCAAACAAGGAATCAGAGGTCCAGAGAGGTTAAGCAACATGCCCAAGATCACACAGCCAATAAGCATTAGAGCTGGGATACAAAACTCTGGCTAATAGCGACACCATGCTGCCCTCTCAATAACTCAAGATAGAAATACAGGGACTCGCTGCCAGTCACACCAAGCTGTTACTAATATAATTCCTATAATTAGGGGCACCTGGGTGGCTCAGTCGGTTAAGCATCTGCCTTCAGCTCGGGTAATGATCTCAGGGTCCTGGGATCGAGCCCCACGTCAGGCTCCCTGCTCAGCGGGAAGTCTACTTCTCCCTCTCCCTTTGCCCTTCCCCCTGCTTGCTCGTGCTCTCTCTCTCTCTTTCTCGCTCTCTCAAACAAATAGAATCTTTAAAATATATGTAATTCCTATAATTAATATAATTCCTACCAGTTCACTCCTTCGCTCATTGACTATCTCCCTGACTCACTGTGCTTCTAAACAACTCTGGAAGGTAAGGCATCACAACCCCCATTTCCAGGTAAAAAAAAAAAAAAACCTGAGGCTCTGAGCAGCCTGGAGGGTTTTCCAGGGCACACAGCTAGGAAGGAGAGGCTCTAGCTCCCAAGCATTACAGGCTGGGATTCGGCAGCTCCAGATTGGGAACCCGCCCCACACAGTACACTTGTCGTCACACTAGAAGACTAGATAGTGAGGCTGGCATCAGGGAAAGCCGTTTGGACCCCAGGGGAAGGGACACTGAGGCACTTACCTACCACTCTGACCAGGACGGAGGCAGAGCGGGCCAGGTGGGTCAGCGGGTTGGAGGCCGTGCAGTTGTAGATGCCCTGGTGTTCCCAGGTCAGGGCCCCGATGATTAAGTGCTTGCCCATATACACAGTGGTGGAGTGTTCAAGGGTCCAGTGAAACTTGGCTTCCGGCTGGGACTCCGCCTGACACTGCAGGGTCAGGCTGGAGTTGAGCTCCGCCTTGATGGTGCTGACCACCCCAGACGCTGCCCCTCTGGTGATGTCCACGCGATCAGGGCCATCTGTGTGCAAAGCCAAACATCAAGCACCCACTCTCCACTGCCGAGTTTTCCTGTTCTGCCCGCCCTGCTTCCACACTGGATGCTTTACCCCTTCCCCCCTACCCCTTCTTGATTCTAACTAACAGAATTCTAGGTTATAGCCTGGAGAACAAAGGCTCTTCTAACCCACAGTTGAAAGGAATCTCGGCAAGATGTTCCCTTTTCCTCCTTAGCTGCCAAGCAGGCAGACTGTAGTTCACAGCATGGAGGGGAGAAACCCAAAGCAAAACAACATCAAAATAAAAAACAAACCCCCTGCCCTTGCAAAAGCGAGCTCTCACCAAGGAGCCTCATAACGCATCCAGGCTTCCCAAATTGTTGCTGTGTCCTGTGAACATAGCCCCGCACTTCCAAAAACTTTACCATTCTGATGGACTTCCTTACTGAAGAGCAAATGGCCCTGTTGCGATATTTAAATTTACATCCATGTATTCTCCAAAGTAGAGACACTTTCAGAGTTCCCTCCTAAAGCCAGAAGGAGGTCATTGGCACTTGGCCCTCCTCCCACAAACGTGAAGGAAACAAACGAAATGGCTGTTGAGTTTTCCATGCTAACCAAGGGCTGAGTCTTTGTCTTATTTAAATTAATGTGAACTACTGGAAAGAAGGACGCAAAGAGTTTCTAGTTGGGACACTCCGGGAAAGGAGGAAAATCCTGGCCTCATCCCCTCCTAGGTATCCTTTGATATTCTCCCCATCCAAACCCCATGGCCACCAGGATCCCTCAGGTTCTTCCCATCCCAGTGTCAAATCCTCCATACAGCAGCCAGAGCGGCTCCCTAAGTACAAACTTGACACTATCCCTCCCATGCTCAGAGCCCTCCATGGCTCCCCAGTACCCTTAGGACAAAGGCCATGGCTGAAGAGCTAATTCACAATCTTGCCCTTGCAGACCCCTCCAGCCTCACCTCTCACCTCTCCACACCTCCCACTCTCGATTCAGAAATAAGATCCTACTCAGATGTTCCATCTTTATCATGTTTCCTCTTACTTCAGAGCCTTCACACATTCTCTTCCTTCTCTGGAATGCTCTTCTCTTCCCTGAGACTGCTCTACCTAGCTAACTTACTCGTCCTCTGGATCTCATGGAAGACACCCCCTCTCATGATGAGCCTTCCCACATCCCCCAGACCAGTGGGGGCTTCCTTTGGGTTCCCCAAATCCTGTCGTCCCATGGCAGCACTCTTGATGCTGTATTTTTTTCTTGGCCTGAATACTGACCTCCCCATCCCAAGTAGCCTGGGAGCTCCAAAAGTCACGGCTGTTACTTACCAAGCACCCCACATTTGCTCAGCAGAGAGGGAGAGCAAAAGAGCAGTTTTTGGTTTCATGACTGAAGTGGGAACGGAAGAAGAGAGCAGCAGTGCATGTAACCCCCACCCCCATATGCCCCATTATTTAACACGTACACACGTGGACCCTACTTTCTCTCCTTGCAGGTGCCCCTTCACTTCAGCTCGTGGCCACTAAACCATGTGAGTAGCTCAGGCAAAAAACCTTGGAGGCAGTCCCTTTCTCTTTCACTTGTGTCAATGGCAGCAAATCCTGAGTCCTAGATTCCAAATGGATCCATGGTCCCACGGCCCGACCACTTCTCATTTCCCAGACGGATGACTGTGGCCATCCCGAGAAGGTGGCTTGCAGACTTCGGATGGCAGGAGTTTCAATAACCAAGTGCCCAGCCCCTGAAATCCACTGCCTGCTCTCCCGCGGGCTACACCCGACCTGTACCTGAGCATGTTGGGGAAACTGAGGCAGGCCCCTTCCTGGGAGATATGGGGCCCCCAACAGCCTTGCTGATGTTCTTCAGACTGCATGGTGGTTTCCACGCTTCCGCCCAACCTTCTCTCCCTCCCCCTCCCCTGCTTGCTCAGGGCTGGACGGGCATCTCGGTCAGTGGCTCCCCAGCCTTCCAAGGCTCCCTCCCTACGTTTCTGCACAGTAGCATTCCTCCTACTAAAGTCCTTGCACATGTCACCCCTTTAATCCTACCTTGGGGTCTGCCTCTCCAAGGACCCGAACAAACACAACACTTTCTCAACCTCCTCCCTCTCCCCTGCTTCCACTCCATAGACAAGGGCCCAGGATGCCCTGTGAGAACCTAAGTCTGATCCCCTTCTCCCTCCCCTCAGAGCCTTCTGTTGCTCCCAGTGCCCTCGCCATGGCTCATGGGGCCCTGCAGGATCTGCCCCCACCCTTTTACCTCCAGACCTCTCCTATTCTGTCCTCCCCCTCATTCACCTGTCTGCTCACCTTGGCCTCCTTGGGTTCCTGCTCATCACCCACCTCACATGCTGCTCCCTCCCCCTGCTCTCTCTTTCCTTAGCAGCCTGCAGTGTTCCTCCTCAGGGAGGCCTCCCCTGACTACCCCACGTGACTAAGACTGCAACATCTTCCCCTCCCAGCTTTCCCTGTCCCTCCTGCTGCCCTCGCGTTTCTCCTCAGCCCCGCCCGACACACCATGCCTCTCCCTTGCTTAGCTGTTTAAAGTGTGTCTCCCCACTAGAATGTAAGCCCCACAAGGGCAGGTGCTTTGCCTTGTCCCGTGCCCGGACATGCCTGGCACAGAGCAGGTATTCAATAATTGTGGAACGAATGGCTAGAAGGAACAACCGAAAGGGAAGGAGGGAGGGAGAGAGGAGGACGAGGTCCAGCTTGGGTGACTCACAGCTGATGGTGAGCGTGAGGGGCTCGCTTTGTGCCTGGCTGCCCCAGTTCCAGACTTCACACTCGTAGGGGCCTGTGTCATCTCGCTGGAGACCGTGGATGACCAGGCTCCTGTTGTCGGCCGACAGCACCAGGTGCTTGCTAGGCAGGAGGGCCTGGCCCCTCAGGAACCACAGGACTCCAGCCCCCTTGTGGGAGGTCTGGCAGGTCAGGGTCACGGAGCTGGCATTTTCCACGAGATTTAGGCTTGGGGACACAATGTTAGGCTTGGTCAGCATTTCTGGAAACACACACAGAGACACGGGGTGCGGGTCAGGGACCCTTCCCAGTCTCCTGCCCAGGCAGGCGCCATAGGGCTTTCCAGGGACATGTGTGTATGTTGTGGATGGTGTGTGTGTGTGTGTGTGTGTGTGTGTGTGTGTATGTTCTTTGCCTATGACTGCATGATATGGGAGGTATGAGTGTGTGCTGTGTGACAATTATGTGAGTGTGTGTATGGTGAGGGCGTGGTGTATGGACATGTCGTGTGTGTTTTAATTTTGTGTCTGTTGTATGTGTGTGTTGTGTATATATGTTTTGTGACCGTGAGGTATGTATTCACTCTGTATGTGTTGTGTGTGTATGTATTTTCTGCATGTGAGTGTATGTTGTGTGCGGTACTGTGTTATGCATGTGTGTTGTATGGTGTTCTAGACGCCTTGTGTGTGACTGTGTGGTGTGGGAGTATGTATACACGGAGTATGTGTAACGTGTCAGTTCTGCGCATGTGCTGAGGGTACGGAACGTACAGCATGTGGGTATTTTCTGTGTTGTATGTGAGGCTGCTGAGTGACTGTAATGTGTGTTGTGTGTATGTTATATATTGTGTATGTATGTTTTACATGAGCGTGTGTTGTGTGTTTGCGGTAGTTTGTTGTATCTGTGTTGTGTGTATGTGTGAGTGTACTGCTTGTATGTGTTGGGGGTTTGTGTGAACAGTATGAGCATGTGATGTAGGTCAATGCTGTGTCATGTACCGTGTGTTATATGTTTCTGTTGTGTGCGTGTTGTATATGCTTTGCATGTATGTTGTATGTGGGTAGGGTTCTGTGTATTTATTGTATGTGAATTGCATGTGTCTTGTGTGTGTTGTGCACATGTGTGAGCGTTCTGTGCATATGTGGTTGTGATTTGTGTGCTGAGATGTGTGAATATTGTGTTAGGGTTTGTATGTATAGAGACTCAACCCCCCCCACCAACTTTCAGAGAAGCAAAGAATGGACGACCCATAGACAGCCAACAAGGTCTTGTGGAAGATGGGCCAAGCCAGGAGCCAGGTCCTTCCCTGTGGTCAGAGCCCCGTTCTGCCACCAGCCACGTAGGAAATCCCCACTTTTCTGTGTCCTCCTCAACCTCTGGGATATTGCTGTAGCTCTGATTCTCAGAGGAACAAAGGAGAGGAACAGGAAAAAGAGCCTCACCAAGGACTCGGACTTCAAGAGCACCCAGGCGGAACAGGTGCGTGGCACAGTTGTACACCAAGCACTTGTATGTGCCTTCATGTTCCGTGGACACAGCCTGGATGGTGAATGTTCTCGTGGTGGAAGACAGAGTGACGTTATTGTTGAGAAACCAGGAATAGGCAGGAGGTGGGTGAGACTGTGTTTCCACAGAGAAGGTCACATTGGAGCCCTCTATCACCTCAACCACCTCCCCGCTGGATACACCAGAATCCAACTTGATTTCAAATGGGTCAGGACCATCTGGGAGGACAAGAACAATCAGCAGGAATGATCACATCAGCAAAGGCTCTCTTAGGGAGACCTCAGGAGTCAGTAAATATTAATATTTCTCTTCTCCCCATCCAAGCTCTGGATCAATTACAAAGGAGATACAGGAGTCTAATGGAAATTAAATGTCAGCCTTAATCCTGGGTAAAGTGGGATTGTAAGACACATCTAAAGTATGCCAGAAAATGCTCTTTCCTTGCCCCTACCCAGGCAAGATTTTGTAGCAAACATCTGAAGGTTAAGGAACTTAGTTTTAGATATCTTAACCTGGATGTTCCCAATAGAGTCCAAGTAGAGACATCAAACAGTTACTTATACGCCTGGAGACCAAGGGTAGACAAGTCCACATTTGGATGGTATCTGAAGCTGTGAGACTGAATGAAGTCACCAAGAAAGGGGGTGTTAGTGAGGGGTTGGGGAGAATGGAAAGGGACTCACAGTTCACAGTCAGGAAGGTGGGATCACTGCTCTGGACCTGGTAGAAACCCTGAGCTTTGCATTTGTAAGTCGCAGAGTCCTCCCGCTGCACAGTGAGGATGGTGAGTTTCTTGCCGTCTGTAGACAGCAGCATGCGCTCATGGAACACCAGGGGGAGATCGTTGGAGAACCAGTGGATGGTAACGTTGGCATCCTTGGTGTTACAGTAGAGGGTCACCTGTTCCCTCTGCTCTATGGCAGTGTCCTGGCTGATTGAAATGGTGGGCCTGCCGGGCAGTTCTGCACAGGGAGAAAGAGAAGGAGACAGAGGCAGAGACACAGACAGAAGAGCACCAAGCCAAATGTAGCCACAGAGGGACCCAGAGAGACTGGACTGGAATTGCCAGAAGGCAAATGAGCTCAATGCCTGGACTCAAATGCTAGACCTACTGCTCATTTTAAGCGTGATCACGGGCAACTTGCTTCCCCTCTCTGAGCCTCACTAAAGAGGATTGTACAAATGAAGCGGAAGGATCTGGGATATGACAATGGGTCAATTAATTTCAGCTGTAAGGAGAATCACATTTGTAACAGGGATGCCAGCCAGATCCTACTGCCCACTTCTTAGCCAACCTTTCCCACCCACAATCATGCCAGCCACAGTCCACCCCTCTACCCCTGCCCCCAATACAACTGATCTGTCCGGTTGTTGCCTGACCCTGGCTGGGCCAATCTGATTTGTCCTGTTGGGACTTTGGGCATGGAATCCTGATGGGTGCTTTAGGTATGAAGGCAGGGATCAGAATGATAACCTTTAGGTATGAAGGCAGGGATCAGAATGATAACCTTATTTTCTGTGCCCACATCTCTGAATCTGCCACAAGTCTGGGGTGCCCAGGGGGTCCCAGACCTAGATGGAACAACATCCTTCTCACCTTGGGTGGTGGTAAGTGGGGTGGCATCAAGGGTGAACTGGACTGCAGCTGGTGGACTCCACATGGTCAAAAGCAAGGCTGGTGGGGGAGAGAGAAGAGGCATTCAGAGAGGGGGCAGTGTGTTGGGGGTGTCCAGTTATGGTCTTCATAAAGAGAGAGAGGTCTAGGTCATGGACATGGCACTTCACCCCTAGAGGCTTGACTCCTAGCCACTACTCACTGGCCATGTGACTTGTGGCATGTTTTTAATCTTCTTGAGCCTCAATTTGTCCAGCTGTAGAATGGACATAACATCACCTGCATCCTAGGGTTGTTGCGTTGAGGTGATGAATACTGGCAAGTTGTAATGGGGCCCCCTGAGGGTCACTGTGCTCTCTCCATTGATGCTCACCCTGCAGGAGATACATGATCAGTCTCCTCTTTCCACACAGAGGGAAAGAGATGCTCAGAGAGGTGGAGTCCCCTTCCAAGAGCATTATACTAAGTGGCAGAAGCCAAACTTGAACCTGGCCGGACAGCACCTAAAGGGTGTGTTCTTAACACTGCATAATTCCTCCTGTCAGCCCAGGGATGGGCACAGAGCTTATCCCTGATAAACAGGAACTTCTGTTATCTCTGGTGGGGGAAATTAATCTTTGGTACTTTGGCAGACTTGCCCTCAGGCGGAGATTTCCCTCCCATAGGGAGGAAAAGGGAACAAGATAGCAAGAGTTGTTGGTGTTCCATTTGGCCAATCTACATTCAGGCTTGAGGAGACCGTGGACCCCCCACCCCCAGCCCCCGTGCTCATGTGCAGCTGACCTTGACATCCCCCCAAGCCTCCCCTCAGCCCAATTCACAGAGGCCGGCAGCCATGTTTCTCTCCAGCCCTCACTGGACCCCAGTCTGGCCCGAGTGCTGCCCCATTCCCTGCTCAGTCAGTGGTTAAGGGCATGGGCTCTTAGGATATTTGGAAAAAAAATACTGACTCTAATGCTTCCTGGGTCTATGATCATGGGCAAGAGGCTCTCTCTTTGTGAGCCTCAGTTTCTTCAACAGCAAAATGGGGAGAATAGAACTTAGTTCATGGGGTTGTTGTGAGGCTTGATGAGATATCAGATGTGATGCGCTTAAAACAGTTCATAGTAAGTGCTAGTCACTATTATTATTATGATTATTTCTATGTTGGTATTTTCTGCCTGTAATATTGCTAGAGGTTAAGTCCACAGGCTCAAAGCCTGACTGCCTATATGTGAATCCCAGCTTTGTCTCTTTTTTTGGCAAGTCATGTCCCCTCTCTGAGTCTCAGTTTCCCCATCTGTAAAATGGAGTAATAATAGTTCCCACCTCATATAACAGAATAGGATAACAGTAAGGATAACAGAATATACTGTTATATATATTATATATATTATATATAATATATATTATATATATTATATTATATATAATTAATATATATATTTTTATATATATAATATATAATAATATATTAAGAATAACAGAAATACTATGAGTGAAAGCATCAACGGTGCGTCTCATCACACCCATTTGAGATACACCTCCTCTGCAGACAGCTGTTACCTGGCCCCTTCCCTCCCGCCTCCTCCCCACAGGGTCCTGCCTTCTGTGCACAGGGGGAAGCAAACTCACAGCCCCTCGGGGGACCCCAGAGCCCCCGCAACCTGCCAGGGTCAGCCAGGGGGGAAGAGCTGGTCTCAGGGCCACACAGCAAAGCAGGGCTGAGTTTTGCACACCACACATTGCGAAATCATTTCTTTGCCTCCAAAATGCTTTTTCTTATCAAAATAGTCTTGTTTCGTCCTTTTGCCTCCAAGACTCTAAGCATCAATGTCACATCCATCCCCTGTTCTGATTGAGGTGTGACCTGGCCACGCGGGGCTGGCACATCCTCCCTCTGCCCGTCTTCTCCTGTCTGCTATGTTCCAGCTCTTTCCATACCTCTCTCTGGATCTCTCTCCACGACTCCCCCCAGTCTATTTCTCTGTGTGACTGTAATTTTTCTTTCTGTCTCTGTCTGTCCTCTGTCTCCCTCTCTCCTATCTGTCCCTCCCTGTTCTTCCCTCTGCTACAGTTTCTCCTGTCATTTTCACGCTCTGCCTCTGTGTCCCCCTATTTCTCTCTAGGGCTCTGATTCTGTGGTTCTATCTCTTTCTGTACATATGTCATTATCTCTGGTCTCTCTCTACCTTTGTCAATCTCTTTTGTATTTATCTATATTTCTGTGTGTGTGTGTGTGTGTGTGTGTGTATCTCTATTTCTCTTTGTGTCTCTCTCTTTTGTGTGCACACACACACACACACACACACTCATCCCCAGCTCCCTCTGAAGGGAGCAGTGCACTCACCTGCAAGCAGGATTCCCGCCCAGTGGTGGCCCCATAAGTCAGCGAGCCCCATGGGTCCTGGCACCTGACCAGTGTGCCCCGGCTTGCACACACAGACGCTGTCTTCACTCCAGCCGCACCCCTCCAGCTCCCTCTTCTTCCCCTCTGCCCTGCTGCAACCTCACTGTGATGAGAGTGGCTCCCAGGACAGAAAGGGGTGGTGGCGGCAGGGAGGAACTTTGGACCCACCTCCCCCCTCTACCCCAGGGCTCTCTTTCCTTCCTCTGTCCAGCACAGAGAACAAGAGCCCCAGGAATCCCGGGGTTTCCACTAGGGTGGAAAAGAAGAAAGAAATCCCCGCCTTTTGGCCCTGAGTCCCCTTGAGAATTACATCCCCCTCCTCCTAAGCCCCCCTCCCCGCCCCTTTGCCAGGATGCAGGAGCAATCCGGGGAGAAGGGGTGCCATGGAGGGACAACTGGAGAATGTTAGAGTTAAGGAGACCAGGAACTGAGATAATGACAGTCAATAGTGATGATAACAAAACAATAATGATGGCTCCTGGTTGTTGAGAGCTTAATAAAATCAGGCTCGGTGCCAAGCTCGCCATGAGCAGCCTGGAAATATTAAGTGAGCTGAAATGATACTGGTCATAAACAAACAGCAGGAAGCTCAGAGTGAGCTGGGCTGGGAGAACCCCAGGGGGTGCCTGACCCCGCCTGGGGAGAAGGGGCAAGGAGGGTTTCCTGAAAGAGCAGACATCTGAGCTGAGACCTGAGGACACAGTAAAGGTTCAATACAGGAGAGTTGTTTTTTTTTTAATTCCCTATGGGCAAGACAAGCTATTGGTCTTTGGGAGCACCCAGACCAGGAAGATTTAATGTAATCAACTGGGTTAGGGAACAACCATTAACAACCATCAATCCATGTATTCATTCATTCACTAACAAATATTCCCTGAACTCCTCTTTTGTGCTGATCCCTGTGGCTTAGTAGCGTTGGGGGCACAGTAGAGACCAAGACATCCCCAGCCCTGCCAGTATGAGCTCACACGCCTGTCCTCAGTCAGTGCCAACCCAGCGTGCACAGGGCTGAGCTGGGGGAGCCCAGAGGAGGCGCCTGACCCAGACTGCAGGTCAGGGAGGACTTCCTGGAGGAGAGGACATCAAGCTGGAGACCTGGAAGATACAGGAGTGGGTCAGGCGAGAGTCTGGTGGGCAGAGGGGGCAGCATGCGGGAGATTGCTGAGTTTGAGGCACAGAAGGAAGTTCAGGCCCCAGAACAGAGGAAGTGAGAGGGTGGGTGGTTCAAGGTAAGGCTGAGAAAACTCTAAAATGATTACCTAGGGCAAGAGAGGCACCTCGGCATCACGAAGAGAACTCGGTCACCCAGCTGCCTCAGCTTGCTGCTTGTCTGGGTCTCCTTCATGCCACAGGCAGTCACCAAGTATCTGCTTCAGGGACACGTGAGGCTGAGCAAACTGGCTCTGGAGACAAACTGAGGGGATGCAAATTCTGGTCCCTCCACTTGCCAGCCGTGTGGCCCTGGGCATGTCAATCTGCCTCCCTCGTGACCACTTTCCTCGGCTCTAAGATGGGGTGGGGATGTTTTTGGCTCTTCAGAGGCTCTACAGCTATGAGAGCCAGGCTGTGTCTGAGTTCTCCACACCCCAGCTGTGGTTTGTTGGGAAAGTTACGTCACCTGTGAGCTTCCTTGTCCCATCTGCAGATCAGGACAAACAAGATGTCTGTGAGGATGAAATGATTTAATGCTGGGAAAGTGCCTGGCACAGAGTAAGCGTTCAGTACGTGTGAATCTCCACTAGGTGTTGGGACTGTGATGACAGCAGCCCCTGGGAGGAAGTGCGCCCTCACTCAGTCATTCAATACACACGTCCTGAGCACCTCCTGTGTCTGCTCCAGGTGCTCGGGACGAAATGGACAGAAAACCTGGTTCCAGGGCGGAGAGAGATGATAAACAATGAGCATAATAAATAGGTAAGCTATGTGAAATATCAAGTGATACAGGCTAAGGAAAAATGACAAGTCGGGCGCCTGGGTGGCTCAGTTGGTTGAGCATCTGCCTTCGGCTCAGGTCATGATCTCAGGGTCCTGGGATCGAGCCCCATGTTGGGCTCCCTGCTCAGTGGGGAGTCTGCTTCTCCCTCTCCCTCTGCTCCTGCTCTCTCTCTCTGTCAAATAAATTAATAAAATCTTTAAAGAAAAATGAAAAGTCAAGTAGGTTAGGGGATAGTTTTATTCCATCTCGTAGTTAAGAACACCAAAGCTCATGGAGGGGAGATGACTTGCCTAAGGTCAGGCCACAGGTTCTGGTCTACCTGGCTCTTAACCTCCATCTGTCCTGCCTTCCAAGGTCCTAATGTGGCTTCTGGCTACACCCAGCCTCATCTCCTCTGTACCCCCAGATCAATTAACACCTGTGGCCACATCAGCCCACCACGCTCCCACTGTCTGCAGCTCCCTGTGCCGGGCACACCTGGCACTCAAGGCCTCCATTTTCCACCTTGTTCTTCCCGGGGTTTCTGGGTCTTCTGACGATCCACCCACTCCTCAGCTGGGCTTCCCTCCTGATTCCTCTGCTCAGTCCTGCTCCCATCCCGAGGCCCTCTCCTCTCCCTCCCCTCCACCCCACCCAAGAGGACAGAGCCGCCACTGGAGTGGACTTCTCAAATCTGCCCCTTCACACAAGAGCAGGGTTTTCTCTCTCAAAATCCCCTCCTCACCCTCCCCAGGACAGGTTCTCTGTTTTCTTACCCCAACAAGAAAGAGGAACTTCCTGGGCCCCTCCCTGTTGTACAACTTTCGATTTGTTTCTGACAGGTGAAAATAAACCCAGGGCCCTCCTGCCCCCACACCCTCACCTACCTCACCACCTGCCCCCACACCCACCTCATGCAGGCTGGTTCAAGGCTGTGTCTTGCTAGGCATGGCCTCGACTGACCTCCCAACCCATACTGCCTCCCTATGGCTGCCCTCCCCCACCCACTTCACTCAGCAAAGATTTATTTGGCCCTACTCTGTGCCAGGCACTGTTTTAGGTGCTTAGATCACACCAGCAAACGAAACAAATACAGACCTCTGCCCTTAAAGAAATCACCTTTTAACAAGTATCATATGATCTCACTGATATGAGGAATTTGAGGAACAAGACAGAGGAGCATGGGGGAAGGGAGGAAAAAATGAAACAAGATGAAACCAGAGAGGGAGACAAACCATAAGACACTCTAAATCTCAGGAAACAGTCTGAGGGTTGCTGGAGTGGTGGGGGGCGGGAGGGATGGGGTGGCTGGATGATGGACATTGGGGAGGGTATGTGCTATGGTGAGCGTTGTGAATTGTGTAAGACTGATGAATCACAGACCTGTACCTTTGAAACAAATAATACATTATATGTTTAAAAAAAAAGAAGATAGTAGGAAGGGAAAAATGAAGGGGGAAAATTGGAGGGGGAGAGGAACCATGAGAGACTATGGACTCTGAGAAACAAACTGAGGGTTTTAGAGGGGAGGGGGGTGGGAGGATGGGTTAGCCTGATGATGGGTATTAAGGAGGGCACGTATTGCATGGAGCACTGAGTGTTATACGCAAACAATGAATCATGGAACAATACATCAAAAACAAATGATGTAATGTATGGTGACTAACATAACATAATAAAATAAAATTTAAAAAACCAAACCACAACAAACAAACAAAAAAAAAAGAAATCACCTTTTATGCAAGGATGGGCAGAGGCAGAGGGAGACAGACAATAGGCAGAACATGTGATTAAATAACTGAATCATCTATGTTAGAAAGTGCTGCGTGACATGAGGGGTCAGGGCAAGGGGCCACCGGGCTGGACGGACATGCAGGACGCAGGACAACCCTGGGAGACTCACCGAGTCTCAAGCAACAACTTGAAGGAAGTGACAAGGTGAATCAAGCACGTGTCTGGGGGCTCCTGGGAATTAATTAACTTCTGAAAAAATGGAGGCGGGGTCCCAAAGAGCCATCCCCTGCTTCCTGTAATTAAATAACTGTGTGGAGCGCCTGGGTGGCTCAGTCAGCGAAGCGTCTGTTTGGGCGAAGGTCGTGATCTCAGGGTCCTGGGATCGAACCCTGCATGGGGCTCCCTGCTCAGCGGGGAGTCTGTTTCTCCCTCTCCTGCTCCCCCCTGCTTGTGCTATCAAATGAATGAATGAATGAATGAATGAATGAATAACTGTGTGAGTTCCCTATTGATGCCATAACAGATCATAACAAACCACCACAAACTCAGTGGTTTAAAACAACATAAATTCATTATGTCACAGATCTGTGGGTCAGAAGTCCAGCCTGACTCTGCAAGTTTCACCGCCGACATCAAGTTGTCACCGGCTGGGCCCCCTTGTGAGTGGGAAGAATCCACTCGCAAGCTCATTCAGGGTGTTGGCAGGACCCAGTTCCTTGGAGTTGTAAGACTGAGGTCCCTGTTCCCTTGTTGGTGACCCAGTTGAGGGCCACCCTTGGCTCCCGCCTCCCCCCACCCAGTCCTAGCACAAGAGCCCTGCATCTCAGGGCCGGCAACGCACGACAAATCTCTCTCATGCTTGGAATTTCTCTGGCTTCTCTTTCTGCCGCATCTCTCTACTGCTCCCAGCAGGAACAAGTTCTTTGCTTTGAAGGGCGGTGTTGTTCGACTGGGCCCACCTGGATAATCCAGGCTACCTGCCTATCTTGAAGTACATAACCCTAATTACATCTGCAAAGTTCCTCTTGCTATGTCATGTAACATATCCACAAATTTGTAACATATTTACAGATTGGGGCGTGGGCATCTCTTCTGCTTATCACCATGATGTGGTGTGAGGGCCGGATATCTAGAGTTGAGGCAGCCATCTTGAGACCATGAGGTAGAATCCTGGGGAAGATATTCAATAAACTAAGGATGGAGGGATGGGCAGAAGGATTTCATTGAGCCATGAAATAAGCCTGGGGCACCTTGTAAAGTAACAGTTTTGGTTTTTGTAGCTTAATGCCCCCCAGTTGGTATCTTGTTCCATCACCATTGGAAATGTTTATTTGAATTGCTTACCTTGGGATCAGAACCCTGATCTTTTAGAAACTTAGAGTTTATGGGGTTTGTGTCCTTTGTCTTAAAGGATAGTAAAACTTGTAAAACTCATTTTGAGAAGGAATCTACTCAACATTATTACTCCATTTAAAAAGAGATTTCTATCTAGTTCCCTTCTATTCTACATGGAGAAACTGAGGCCCAGAGGAGAAAGTGAAGTCTTTCTCCAGGGTCATAAAGCTGAGTCTTCTTGGAGCACCTGGGAAACTCAATTTTGTACCATTGACTTTTTAGGCCCATGGTGTAGGTAAAGCAGGAGAAGTATAAATGAGAAGGGAAAGGATAGTGTATACAAGGGCCCAGGTGATATAATCCCAACATCCAAAGACATGATTGGAATCCATAACCAAGAACCTCTATATACACACACACACACACACACACACAATCATCCTGCACCACCAGGACCACTACACCATACTTGTTGCCATGACTGTCAATTTTTAGGACAACAGAGAAGACAGACAAAAGATTAGCCCACAGACACTCAGGCATTTTACTGAGCTTACAATACCCACAGGCAACATAGGAATGGACACATCACTTCTCAGCCACAGTTCAAAGGAGGAAACCTTCCCAGAAGCTTCTCTAGCTGAGATATTCTCCCCTGGCCACCAGGATAACTCACCAACACTCTCCCAGTCCTACCCCCTCTATCACCATAACAATCTGCACCCCACCACACTGAGTCTGAGCCATGACCTCTAGAACCTGGGGCACCACCAATTAGATAGCAAAATGCTTCAGATCTTCTTTATATGTAGCCTGTTGCCTACAGGATGCTTTAAGTTCACCTTCAGATCATGCATCAACAATCTTGTAAGTTACCTCGCTCTTATCCAGCAACAAGGAAGAAAAGAGTTCCCAATCTTCCATAATCAAGCCAGCCATGAAAACTCCATCTGACGGAGGTGGTGGAGACAGGAAAGCATGGATGAGGGAGAGCCCTGTGGTGGAAAGCGAGAGGCCCTCAGGAATGGTAGGATGTTAGAGACAAACTGATGACGTGAGGACATTGGCCAAAGTTGCCAGGGACCATGTTCGTACCCCTGTATGTCCTTTGAGAAAGGGGATTAAGCCTGGAATTCCTATTTGGACCGTGAATTTTTCAATGCAATTCCACTCTGGAACCAAGCCACACAAGCCATGGTTTCTATAGGGTAACCCCTGGTATGGAAAGAAAGAATGAAACCCAGAAGAGGGTGTTCTTCACCATAACACATCTTAATTGTTGGATAAATGTTGTGGAGGTAGTCTATTAACCCACATGGTAAGTCTTACTCATCATGAAAACCTCTAATGCATTTTTTTATTATTTTTTTAAAATTTTATTTTATTATGTATGTTAGTCACCATACATCATTAGTTTTTGATGTAGTGATCCACGCTTCATTGTTTTCATTAACACCCGGTGCTCCATGCAGTATGTGCCCTCCTTAATACCCATCACCAGGCTAAACCATCCCCCCACCCCCCCTCCCCTCTAACACCCTCAGTTTGTTTCTCAGAGTCCATAGTTTCTCATGGTTCATCTCTCCCACCGATTTCCCCCCTTCATTTTTCCCTTCCTTCTCCTAATGTCCTCCATGCTATTCCTTATGTTCCACAAATAAGTGAAATCATATGATAATTGACTTTCTCTAACGCATTTTTTTTTAAAACGAAAGTGATCCGGGAATGATTGCAATCCTCTACTTTACTATGCAAATAACCTCACATCTGTTGAAATAGCTGACCTCTGCCACAAGCCTCAGTTTCTCCTCTTGGATTTGGAAGGATGTGGCACCTCTGGGCAGGGTCTTGAAGGCTGTTACAATGCGGATGACACCTCCACCTCCCTGAAAAATAAGAAACCTTAAAGGAGATTACTGGCCAGAAGTAAGAAACATTACACAATATTTTGATGAAGTCCCAATAGTTTATTTTCGCTTTTGTTCCCCTTGCCTCAGGAGACATATCTAGAAAGAAGTCGCTACCTGTTTCATCTTTCACATTTGGATGTATGATATATCTGGAATTGAAAATTTTGTGTGCAGTGAGGTAGAGATGAAATTATTTTTTTTCATATAGAGATCTAATTAATCAGTATCATTTATTAATAAAATCCTTGCCCTCACTGTAAAAAAAAAAAAAGAAAAAGAAAACAAAAATGAAATGAAACCTTGGTAAACCCTACCCACAGAAGGAGTTTCCACAATCCAGAAATACCTCAGCCTCCTCCGGCTGTGGGACAGACACCCAATTCCTCACTCAGGGTCAGCAGGCCTCCCTCCCTCCATTTTCTTTTTTCTCTCTAAAATTCAAACATCTGGATGTCCTCCTTTCCCTAACTCACCTCCAACACCCAATCAGTCACCAAATCCTGTGGGTTCCATGTTTGAATTAACTCTGTTCTCTGGTCCCTTCTCTCTGTCCCCACTGCCTCACCTGTCTGCAAAACTCACCTGTGAAACTGTGTCAGCCTCTCAGGCTCTGGACTCTGCATCTCCAGTCTGCCCATCACAATCCTGGCTACCTTCCCTAATCCCAGCTCTGAATTAGGGTCCCTCCCTTCTAAAGAGAGAGACTCCAAGACCAGCTGACCCTATAAGAAGTCTGAGATGCCCCATCTCTTTCCCCATAAACCCACAGGGTGAATGGGAAACTTCTGATCTGGAAATAAGAGAAATCTCCTGGTAATTTCTAGTCCTCCCCTGGTATACACATGGTCAACCCCACTCCACAAAGAACACAGAGGCCTAGAACCTGATATGATTTCTTCTAGATTTTATGTAATTATGTACTTTTTTTACATTTTTTTATTGAAGTATAGTTGACACACGATGTTACTATTGTAAATATTTTAAGAGATCAGAGTGGTATGACTCTTAGAAGTGAATATTTTCTGGAAATTTTAAAACATTGAATAAACACAAAATTGGAAGTAAAGCAGAATAGGCTTGAGTCTTAGCACTGGAAAGTCCCTTTTAAAACTCGGTATTTGGAATATTTTTCACCTGAATGGGGAAAGACCAGACAAAGCCCACAGGAGGGGCCTATATGCTCTGCCACAGGACACTGGCCAAGCTGGTTACCCCACATCCATAAAGCAGATACACGGGGTCATTAAAGGCTGCACTGTGGATTGATGTGTGTTGCTCCAAATCAATATTCATGAAATTTTGTTAAATTGATAAAGCTGGTTGCAAAATAGCATGCATGGTACATTCTCCTTGTGTAAGAGAAAATGCACACGTGTTTTTATTAATTTATAATAAATAGGCACAGGAATGAATCTATAAGAGCATATACCAAAATATTAACAGTGGTCATCTCTGGAATTATAGGGTTTTTTTTTAAATTTTCCTTTCAAAAAATATCTTCATTGTCTAATTTTTCGACACTGAATATACAGCCTGTGTTCATTAAAGAAAGACTCCAAATGTAGGATGTAAGGTGGCTCTGTATTAACATAGAAGAATATTAAAGATTAGAAGATTAAAGTTTAAAAACAGGTAAAAGAATGGCAAATAGAGTATGGTACTATTTTTGTTTAAAATACATATATTTAGGGTGCCTGGGTGGCTCAGTTGGTTAAACGTCTGCCTTCAGTTCAGGTCATGATCCCAGGGTCCTGGGATCAAGTCCTGCATCAGGCTCCCTGCTCAGTGGGGAGTCTGCTTCTCCCTCTGCCTCTGCCCCTCCCCCCTGCTCATGCTCACTCTCTCTTTCTCTCACTCTCTCTCAAATAAATAAAATCTTTAAATATATATATTTAAATATAGTTACTAAAATAAGGGAATTAGAAAAGCCACATCATTGTATTTGGGAGGCTTAACTGTAGACAAGTTTTTGCTCCTTCTTGCTTATCTGTATACTTTACTTTTCCTACAATTATTGTGAAATTTATTTAAAATATGAAAAGGTAGAGGGCGCCTGGGTGGCTCGGTGGGTTAAGCGGCTGTGTCAGTGTTGGGCTCTCTGCTCAGCAGGGAGTCTGCTTCTCCCTCTCCCTCTGCCCCTCCGCACTGCTTGTGCACTCTCTCGCACGTTCTCTCAAATAAATAAATAAAATATTTTTAAAATATATGAAAAGGGGTGCCTGGGTGGCTCAGATGGTTAAGCTCAGGTCATGATCCCAGGGCCCTGGGATCAAGCCCTGTGTCGGCTCCCTGCTCGGCGGGAAGCCTGCTTCTCCCTCTCCCTCTTCCTGCCGCGCTGCCCACTTGTGCTCTTTATCTCTCTGTCAAGTAAATAAATAAAACCTTTTAAAAAAAAAATATATATATATATATATGAAAAGGTGGCATACAATATTTTAAAAAGCAACCCCTACAACTAAGAGTCAGTTTGTTGGTTTAAGAATGTAAAAACTCATTTTGCCTAACACGGGTTAGAAAAATCTTGCTGGATGTATAGAGATGTGGAACAGCCAAGAAGAGAATCCTAAAAAGAAAATAAAACCAGTCTCCACCAATAAAGTCCTGGGGCAGAGAATGATTTTTCTCTTGATTTCTTTCTCTATTTTTAATTTTGGGGATTTCACTTTTAACCAATAACCCTCAAACCTAGCATCACACTTGTCTTAGTCCATTTGAGCTGCTATAAGAAAACACAGACTAGGTAGCTTACAAGCAACAGAAATTTATATCTCATGGTCCTGGCCAGCATGGCCAGGGTCTAGAGAGGGCCCTCTTCCTGGTTCCCACTGTGTCCTCACATGGCGGAAGGGGCTAGGGAATCTCTCTGGAGCCTCTGTTATAAAAAGCACTTATCCCATTCACGAGGCTCCGTCCTCATGACCTCTTGACCTCCCAAAGGCCCCACCTCCCCACACCATCACTTTGGGGGTTAGGATTTCAACATCTGAATTTGCAGGGGACACATTCAGACCATAGCAATACCTGAGACAGTGATGCCAGCATCCACACTGCTGTGCAAGCTGGAAATGGAGTTTGAGGCCTTGCGGGTATAGACCTCTGAATGTGCCCTGGAGAGACGGAAGAAAGACGGTCTAGCCGTCAGTACATGCTCCACATGTACTGGGTGGGGGGCTGGGAGTCAGCCAAGCAGACTAGGGTGAGGTTGGAACAAATCACAGAATCTGGGTCTATGGGGCGCCTGGGCGGCTCAGTCGTTAGGCGTCTGCCTTCGGCTCAGGTCATGATCCCAGGGTCCTGGGACTGAGCCCCGCATCGGGCTCCCTGCTCGGCGGGAAGCCTGCTTCTCCCTCTCCCACTCCCCCTGCTTGTGTTCCCTCTCTCGCTGTGTTTCGCTCTGTCAAATAAATAAATAAAATCTTTTTAAAAGATTTAAAAAAAATTTTTTTTTTAATTTCATGAATATTGATTTGGAACAACACACATCAGTCTGGTGAGGTCACAGTGGGAGTGTCAGGGCCATCTGGACTAAGAGAAAAACATTCTAATTGGGAAGAGTATGGAGAGTAAGGACCACTATCCTCCCCTCCTACCAGGCTGTGCATTTAGTTCAGGGCTGGAAGCCCCACACGTTGAGGGGGGCACGCAGTGACACAACCTGAAGGTTTGTCCAATGAATGAATGAATGAACCAACTACTGCAGCAACTCCCTCACTGTTGTGTCTGTGTCCCTCACTGCCCCTTGTGGAACTTCAGCTCCATGAAGATAGGGACGCTTGTCTGTTATGTTCACTGCATTGACTAGAGTAACCTTCAGCATCCAGTGGAGCTCATATTTTTTTAAGAGAGAGGGATGGGGAGGGGGAGAAAGCTGGGTTCAAGTTCCCATCTTTACTCCCAACACTATGAGCCCCTCCCCTTTCTCGGTTTTATTGTCTGTAGAATGAAGGGTATCTTAAAGTCCTCTCAGCTCTGCAAATACTGGTGTTCTAAGGTCTGGAATTTCTGGGAGATTGAAGTCCGTGGTCTCTATCTGACTTTGGACCTCAGGTAGGATGAGTCTGCAAGTCCCTAATTGGGTACATAATAAAGGCTGGGTCTGTTAAATAAATACATGGTGGGGGCGCCTGGGTGGCTCAGTTGAGTGTTGGACTCTTGATTTTGGCACAGGTCATGATCTCTGGGTCATGAGATTGAGCCCCATGACGGGCTCTGAGCTGGGCGTGGAGCCTGCTTGAGATTCTCTCTCTCTCCCTCTGCCTCCCCAACCCCTCAAAAACAAACAAACAAACAAACATGGTGAGTGAACTTGCGAGAGAACAGGACCTACGTGCCAGGCACTGTTCTTCTTATGTGAACTAACTCTAACCCCCCAAGGACCCACAGAGGTAGATACTCTTGTGAGTCCCACTTTTCAGATGAGGAAACTGAGGCACAGAAAGGTAGAGTAACTTGCCCAAGGTCACCAGCTAAGAAAGAGCAGAGCCCAGATTTGAATCCAGTCAGTCTGAATAGCCCCTGCTCTACACAGCCCCAGTTCTTAGCTATAAACAGTGGATGAGCCAGTGGATGGTGGAGAGGGAGGTACCCTGTGTCTCAGAGGTGGGTCTGTAATGGGGCAGGGAAACCCATACTCACAGGCCACACCCACCACAAGGGCTCACTGAGCCTGGACCCCAGGTGGGTCCTGGTCTCACAGTGGTAGGTGCTAGAGTCATTGTGTGTGACTGTGGGAATGGTAAGGGCCCTGCCATCCATAGAGCTCACTGGTCCATCCCCTTCCCAAATCAGCTCGACATTCAGAAACCACTGGATCATCGTACCCTTGTTTTGGGGAGACACATGTCAAATTCAAGGAGTCCATGTGCTCCAATGGGGCCAGGTTCTGGGCTGCCACCCGGGGCTGGTGTCGCTTCTCTGGGGAGGAGAAAAGAGAAACTGAGGGTGATAGGGCCAGAGGGGATCTGGACCCCAGGAATTATCAGTGGCAAGAAATGTTGCCCTGGGACCTTGAAAACACCCACTGCTGACTCTGTGGATTCCAAAATGAGCATACCTGGCACCAGCCCCAAGTCTGATGGGAACACACACACTCACACACACAACAAGGACTCACCCACTCCACTGAAGAGTGGATCCCAGATCCTCTCCCCAGAAAACACACACATCCACACATTAGCATCTAATTTCAGGTGCTTATGGGCTATTCTGAGGACCAACTGCAGAGCCCAGGTGAAGACTCTTACACCTAGGTTACAAATTAGTAAAACTCTTCTTTGAAGACGGTTTGGCAGAACAGATCAAAAGCTTTAAAATATGTATACCTTTTGACCTTGTGGTTCCACTTTTTATAATTATTCCTAATGAAATTATCGTAACCATGTGCAAAGAATTAGCTGTACAGATATCTGGGACAACACTGTTTATAAAAGGCAAACTGAAAGAGTCTTAATTTACAATGAAGACTGTATTTTTTTTAAGATTTTATTTATTTATTTTAGAGAGAGAGCAGGGGGAGGGACAGAGGGAGAGAGAGAATCCCAAGCAGACTCTGCACTGAGCATGGAGCCCAACATGGGGCTTGATCTCACGACCCTGAGATCATGACCTGAGCCACAGTCAAGAGTCAGATGTTCAACCAACTGAGCTACCCAGGTGCCCCAGGACTATTTTTTAAATGAGCCAACTATATAATATATAAACTTTATAACAATAAACTCACTGCAAATACAATAAAATGTCTTCTTGAAAATAAAAGAATGGGAAAAGATACACCTTGCATATGTTATTCAAAAGAAAGCCAGAGTGGCTATATTACTATCAGATAAAGTGGACTTTAGAGTAAATAAATTTACCAGGGACAGAAAAGGACATTACATAATGATAAAAGAGCAAGAAGACACAGCAACCTTAAATGTGTACACACCAAACAACAAAGCTGAAAACTATGTGAAGAAAAACTGACAGAACTGAATTGAGAAATAGATAAATCCACAATTGTAGTTTTTTTATCTAAATTCAATTAGCCAACATCGTTTTTGATGTAGTGTTCAATGATTCATTAGTAGCGTATAACACCCAGTACTCATCACATCACATGCCCTCCTTACTGCCCATCACCCAGTTACCCCATCCCCCCACCCACCTCCCTTTCCCACAACCCTCTTGTAGTTTGATAGCTCAGCACTACTCTCAAGAACTGGTAGAACAACTAGATAGGAAATCAACAAGGATAGAGCAGGACACAACGCCACCACTGACCAGCAAGATCTAACTGATACTTAATGGAACACTACCCAACAACAGCAAAATGCACATTCTTTTCAAACATGCATGGAACACATACCGAGATAAATCATATCCTGGGCCATAAAACAAACCTCAATAAATTTAACAAAATGGAAATCATACAGTGTAGTGTGTTCTCTGAACACAGTGGACTCAAACTGGAAATAACTAACAGATAACAGCAAACTCTCCAAACATTTGGAAACTGAACAGCACATTTATAATGTCATCAGGTCCAACTGACAACAGAGGGATAATAAGGGAATATGACAAATAGCTCTACACACATAAATTTAGCCATTTAGAGGAAATGAACCAGTTCCTCAAAGATCACAACCTACCATCACTAACCCAATATGAAACAGATTATTCGAAGAGCCCTATAACAAAGAAACTGATTTTGTAATTTTAAACTCCAGAAAAAGAAATCTCCAGGCCCAGATGGTTTTACATGAGGGTTCTACCAACTGTTTAAAGAATCAGCAGCAATTTTACACAATTTCTTCCAGAATATAGAAGAGGGGGAGAAATACTTCTCTATCCATTTTATGAAGCCAATATTACCCTGATACCAAAACCAAAGATAGTACAAAAACAAAGAAAGAACATTACGGGCCATATCTCCACATGAATACAGACACAAAAATTCTTAACAAAATATTAACAAATAGACTTTAGAAATATATAGAAAGAATCATACACCATCAACAAGTGGAGTTTATTCCAGGGATCCAAGACTGGTTTTATGTTTGGAAAACCAATTAATGTCATCCAACATATTAACATTAATAATAAGGAAAAATCACAGAGTAATATAAATTGATGCAGAAAGAGCATTTGAGAAAATTAATTATGTGTTCATGATAAAAACTCTCAGAAAACTAGGAATGGAGGTGAATTTCCTCAACTTAAAAAAGAATATCTATACACACACACACACACACACACACACACACGCACACTACAGCTAACATTATACTTGATGGTAGAAGAATGAATTCTTCCCTCCTAAAATTATAAACAAATCATACTGTCTGGTCTCACTACTCTTATTCAACAGAGTACTGCAAGTTCTAGCCAATGCAATAAGTCAAGAAAAGGAAATAAAAGGCATGCATATCAGAAAACATAAAACTGTCTCTATCTGTAGGTATCATGATGGTCTATGAAGAAGATCCTAAATGACATACAAAAAAACAAAAACAAAATATTCCTACAACCAACAAGTGAGTTCAGTAAGGTCTCAAGATACAAGATCAACACACAGAATTCAACTGCATTCCTATATACTAGCAATAAAAAACATGGAAACAGAAATTTTAAAGGCAATATAATTTACACACTTTCTTTATTCATTCATCCATTAGTGGACATTTGGGTTGTTTCCATATCTTGGGTATTGTAAATAATGCTGCAATGAACATGGTGAGGGGTGCAGATATCTTTTCAAGTTAGTGTTTTTGTTTTCTTTGCATAAATACCCAGAAGTGGAGCAGGATATGTACAACATGAGCCTGAAATATCCTATGCCAGCAAGGAAGTGCTTTTAAAAAATGGGTGTGTCACAGGAAAATTAAAGAGACTCTCACTGGCCAAATCTGGAATAATTTAAGCACCAAAATATTAAGTACAGTGATGAGTTATAAACCATTAAAAAAGAAATTCATGAGTGCATACTGATGATAGATAGATAGATAGATAGATAGACAGACAGACAGACAATAGATGACAGATAGGTGACAGATGAGAAGGAGGGAGGGAGAAAATAAATTAGATGACAGAAAAGAGAGCTGGGGGAGGGATCTTGCTTACTGAAGAAGCCCAAGTGCTGACTGGTCAATGCTGATAGTGTTGGACTCAGGAAATCATCACTTGCAACCCTCTTTGTAAAGACCTCCAAAGCGAGAACCATCAGTGGATGCTAAACCTCAGAGGGAGTTTTGGTGAGGAGTAGGACATGGCCTTCAAGTGTCTTCACACAGAATGCTTATTTATTACAAGGGAGGAAAGAGAAAAACAGTAATTATACAGAGGAGTAATTGGGCAAAATTACATCACCAATGATGGGCAGATGGACATGGTACCCCCCCCCCCCCATGCAATGCCCCAAGAAGGACACAACATCACACACACAGTCTGGCTGAGAATGCTTAATCCTAACCTAATCACAAGGAAATATCAGACAAACATAGAATGAGAAATGTTGTATTTTGTAAAGGGGGGGGGTAAATTCTTTAAAAAAAAAAAAGTCAATGTTATTAAAAATAAAGAGAGAGTGTGGGAAAATTCCAGATTAGAGGAGGCTGAAGAGACAGGACACAAAATGCAGTTTCTGACTGTAGACTGGGTCCTGAGCTGGATGGGGGAAAATACGCTACAAAGGACTTTTTGTTGTGTTGACTGACAAAGTTGGAATACAGAGGGATGATTCGATAAAAGTATTGTACCACTGTAAATTTATGAAGTCCATTAGTGTGTTTATGTAAGAGAATATCCCTGATCCTAGGGAATACACACTCGAGTATTTAGGGGTAAAGGGTCGTGACGTTTGTAACTTACTCTCAGATGGGGGTTGGGGATGGGAAGAGACAGAGAGCACAAAATGAGAAAGAGGGGTAAATATTAACAATAAATGAATCTGGGTAAAGGGGACGTGGATGTTCTTTGTAGCCTTATTTTTGCCACAATTTTAAATTTGAAATTATTCCCAAATAAAACATTGAAATATTTTGTGACAGAGAAGCCAAATAGCCCTCAGAAAAGGCTTATCCCTGCGCTCTCACCAGCCACGCCTGGGAGTGCTCACTTCCCACATCCCTGACAACATGGAATGGCATCACACTTAAAAAATATATAAATAACAGCCCTTATTATCAAAAACTCAAATGACAAGTGTGTTACTTTAATAAAGGGGAGGGAGTAACAGTATCTTACTCATGTAATAACACTCTGATGCTGTCCTAAAAAAAAAGTACTTTAGGGTTCAGCAGAGACTGGGCTCAAATCCCAGTTCCACAGGTGTCACTGGCCATGTCGTTAAGCCTCTCTGACCCTAAGTTTCCCTATTCATTAATCTAGTCTAAAATGTGTAGTGAGGAGCCCATCACAACCCATCTGCAGAGGGTGTAGAACAGTACCAGGTACATAGCACTTCATAAATGCTAACCATTGCAAGTTGTGTCACCAGAAAGCCCTCCCCCCAGGAGTGCCCTTACCAGAGACAAGCAGCATAGCATGATGGCCACTGGTCCCACCAAAAGAGATGAGTTGCAGGGTGTAGATGCTGTCATCGGACACTCACACATCTGTGAGACTCAGGGAACCATCGGCACTGCCTGTCTCCAGCCAGTGTGGGCTGGTCCTGGAGTATGGTCATGGTTGATGAATCTAAAAATGAGGATCCAGGTAACCTGGGTGGTGGCTGCTCCTCAGAACCACCTGTAGGAGATGAGACTCTGAGGGAGCCTCTGGACAGACAGGGTGGCGCTGCTCCCCTCTGTGGCCTGGGGAGGAATGGAGGTTATGGCCAGCTGGGCAGCTACCTGATCACTGCAGGAAATCATGAAGAAGGCTGAGGGAGGAGGCAAGGAGCACTATCACCGGGGCCACTTGGCAGCATTCAACACTGGAATTAGCCCCTTTTAGATTCTCATTCATAGGAGTTCAACAATGGAAGAGGAAAGAGCATGTGCAAAGGCCCTGTGGCAGGAGTGAGGGTATTGTTTTAAGGGAACAACAGAAAGATCAGTGTGGCTGCAGTTGAGTGAGTGAAAAGGAGAAAGGTAGGAGCTAAGGTTAGAGAGGGAAAGGAGGCACACCACACAGGTGCTATTGGCACCTATGGTAAGAATAATAATAATATTTAAATAATTATATTATTATTATTATTAATTATTGTTATTATTAACAGTTATTCATCATGTGGGACTCTCCTATGCATTGCAAGTAGTTTAGCACGTCTGGCCCTCCACTACACTAGAAGTTCCCTCCAGGCATCTAGACAAAGAACGAACATCCCCACATATTGCCAAATATCCGCTAGGGGGGCAGAATTAGCCCTGGTTGGGAACAATTCCTGTGGGCTCTTGTAGACCATCGCAGAGATTGCGTTTTGAGAGAGTTACGGAACCGCTGGAGGACTTGAGCTAAGGGGTAACACGATGTGTGCCTTATGCTCAGAAGTGCTCGTTCTGGCTGCACAGCGAATGGATTTTGGAGTCCAAGGGTAGAGTCACCACATTGCTCAGCACCAAGGACTGAGCTGCCCTGAACGTTTTACGTAACGCCCACAGTGCTCCCAGCTGTAGGTACAGCTACCTGCAGCAACCCCAGGCAAGGTAGAAGCAAGGCAGTGAAGAGGTGACTGCAACAGTCAAGGCGAGAGAGGTCAGTGACTTGAACCAATGTGGTTGCAGCAAGGAAACAGGGAGTGTGAAATCTGAGATCCTGAGGCCAGTAAGATTTGCTGGCTGATATGAGGTGGGGAGCGAGCGTGTGAGAGAAGTGAGAGAAGACTCTGAGTTCAGGGGCATGAGCACCTGAACGATGGAGGGGCTGTTCCCCAAGATGCGAAGATGCGGGGGGAAGAAAACCAGGAAATTGTGAGCACAGAGCTGTTACCTGCGAGACAGCAATTTCCAAAGCCCACCACCTCTGCAGGGACCCTCCAAGGGACCACCATGTTTTCATGATGCCCTGACGGTCTAGTTGTCTTTCTGCCTCCACCCAACTAGAGTCTAGGCCTAGAGGAAGAGCAAGCGTGTCTGAGAAGCCCCTCCCCACTGCAAAGTCCTTGTATTTTCCTCATCTTCAAAGACAGCCCTTCAGTCCTGGCCCTCTGTGTCCCACCCCCATTCAGCCCAGATTGCCCATGAGGGTAAGAAGTGCCCAGGGTCTTGGAGGTGAACCTGGGAAGAGGGCCTGAGGTTTGGAGGCAGGGTCCACCAGCACCAGGCTGGGGTCTCACCTGTTCTTAGGTTCCTCCAGACCCTGCAATGACCCAGCTATTTGGAAAGAGCAGCTATAGGGAGCAAATTGAAGGTTGCTGGAGGTGGGTGGGGTGATGGACATTAAGGAGGGCACTTGATATAATGAGCACTGGGTGTTATATGTACGTGATGAATCACTAAATTCTACCCCTGAAACTAATAATACACTATATGTTAACTAAATTGAATTAAAAAAAATTCCTTTCTAGGTGGTTTGCCTCCCTCTCTGTTTTTATCTTATTTTTCCTTCCTTTCACCGTGTTCATCTGTTTTGTTTCTTAAATTCCACATATGAGTGAAATCATATGGTATTTGTCTTTCTCTGACTGATTTATTTTGCTTAGCATAATACCCTCTAGTTCCATCCACATCGTTGCAAATGGCAAGATTTCATTCTTTTTGATGGCTGAGTAATATTCCATTATATATATACCACATCTTCTTTATCCATTCATCTGTTGATGGACACCTGGGCTCTTTCCATATTTTGGCTCTTTCCAAGATATTTTCCATATCTTTCTATATTTTCTATATTTGTGGACATGGCTGCTATAAACATTGGGGTACATGTGCCCTTCTAATCAGTATTTTTTGTATCTTTGGGGTAAATACCCAGTAGTGCAATTGCTGGGTCATAGGGTAGTTCTATTTTTAACTTCTTGAGGAACCTCCATACTGTTTTCCAGAGTGGCTGCACCAGTTTGCATTCCCACGAACAGTGTGAGAGAGTTCCCCTTTCTCCACATTCTCGCCAACATCTGTTGTTTCCTGACTTGTTAATTTTTGTCATTTTGACAGGTGTGAGGTGGTATCTCACTGTGGTTTTGATTTGTATTTCCTTCGTGTCAAGTGATGTTAAGCATTTTTTTTCATGTGTCTATTAGCCATTTATATGTCTTCTTTGAGGAAATGTCTGTTCATGTCTTCTGCCCATTTCTTGACTGGATTTTTTTGTTTTTCAGGGTGTTGAGTTTCATAACTTCTTTATAGATTTTGGATATTACCCCTATATCTGATATGTTATTTGCAAATATTTTCTCCCATTCCATAGGCTGCCTTTTAGTTTTGTTGATTGTTTCCTTTGCTGTGCAGAAGCTTTCTATGTTGATGAAGTCCCAATAGTTCATTTTGGCTTTTGTTTCCCTTGCCTCTGGAGACGTGTCTAGCAAGAAGTTGCTGCGGCTGAGGTCAAAGAGGTTGCTGCCTGTGTTCTCCTCTAGGATTTTGATGGTTTCCTGTCTCATATTTAGATCTTTCATCCATTTTGAATTTATTTTTGTGTGTGGTGTAAGAAAGTGGTCCAGTTTCATTCTTCTGCATGTGGCTGTCCAATTTTCCCAACACCATTTGTTGAAGAGACGGTCTTATTTCCATTGGATATTCTTTCCTGCTTTGTCGAAGATTAGTTGACCATAGAGTTGAGGGTCTATTTCTGTATTCTCTATTCTGTTCCATTGATCTATGTGTCTGTTTTTGTGCCAATACCATTCTGTCTTGATGATTACAGCTTTGTAATAGAGCTTGAAGTCCAGAATTGTGATGCCTCCAGTTTTGGTTTTCTTTTTCAACATTACTTTGGCTATTCAGGGCCTTTTCTGGTTCCATACAAATTTTATTTTAGTTTTTTTAAGATTTTATTTGTTTATTTGACAGAGAGACAGCGAGAGAGGGAACACAAGCAGGGGGAGTGGGAAAGGGAGAAGCAGTCTTCCCGCGGAGCAGGGAGCCCGATACGGGGCTCCATCCCCGGACCCTGGGATCATGACCTGAGCCGAAGGCAGATGCTTAACGACTGAGCCACCCAGGCACCCCTGGTTCCATACAAATTTTAGAATTGTTTGTTCCAGCTCTGTGAAAAACGCTGACGGTATTATGCCAGGGATTGCATTGAATGTGTAGATTGCTTTGGGTAACATAGACATTTTAACAGTATTTGTTCTTCCAATCCATGAGCATGTAATGTTTTTCCATTTCTTTGTGTCTTCCTCAATTTCTTTCATAAGTGTTCTGTAGTTTCCAGAGTACAGATCTTTTACTTCTTTGGTTAGGTTTATTCCTAGGTATCTTATGGTGTTTGGTGCAATTAATTAGTACCTACTTCTAAAGTACTTTAGAAGTACTAAGAGCCCCATTTTACAGATGAAGAAAATTAATGAAAAAAGAGGCTGAGTCACTTTTCCAAGGTCACACAACTGCTGAGGAGAGGAACCAGAATTTGTTCTAAAGGAGCTGGAATTCAGAGCCCACAGTCTTAATCCCCATCTGAAAATCAAATTCATTTTCTCCTCCTCCCACTTCCCAGTACTTCCCCACATACAGACTTCACTTCAGCCTGAAGGCACTACTTCCCTCTCTGATCCTGTGCTGGGTCATGCCTTTGTGCCTGGCATACACCACCCCCTCCACCCATGTCCTTGCTCCCCTTGCGTCAACCTGCCCAGTTCCTATCAGCCCTTCCATTGGTTGCTGAGCTGTTTCCTCCTCCAGAAAGCTTTCCCAGAGTGCCCCCAGACAGTTAGGTGACCCTCTTCTGTTCTGTGTTTCCGTGACCAAACCACATTCCTGAACAGCGGGGACAGGGCTTGGGCCAGCCCTGGACACACAGCCCTCAATGCATGACTCAGCACAGGGGAGGTCTCAGGAAGTACAGCCACGTGGGAAGCCCAACTGGCACTCAGACAGCCCTTTGCAAGTCTGATGAAGCATGAGCTGGTGTCACATGGTTGATGCAAGCACTTAGGGAGGAAGAGGGGCATACACAGGGATGCAGTGAGAAGGGGTGGGAGGAGGATAAGCGAAGGATGTGGTGGCATCTGGAGCCCTGACTCTCAGCTGCTTCTTGGGCACCGATGATGATGGGGCCCCAGGTAGGAGCTGCATGACCTCTTTCCAATCAGTGTTCTTTGAAGCCACCTGAACTACTGTGGTGCCCAGACAACCACACAGAATGAGAGCAGGCCCCGACTCCACATCTGCTGTGAATCTGGCTTGCTCTGGCCTGGGGAGGTGGCGTTTGGGCCCCTTGATGGCTTTTGCCAAGTTGCTGTGAGTGCAGAGGCAGCTCACAGTGGGGCACGATGGTCCCGAGGCACAGCAGGCCTGGGAGTGAGAAGTGGGAGACGGTGACAGCCCAGTGGACATAGGGAGGAGCTGGAGTCAGAAGAGGGGGGCCCCACAGTCACAGCTGGGACTTCCAAACATATACAAGAGCAACTTCGCGAGAAATTACAGAATTATGCATGTGGGGCCACAGAGTCAGGGGACTGTGGGAGTGGATGCAAAGGTGATCCTGTTTGTGTCCATAGAGGGAAGGGCTCGGTGACACTTGAGAGACAGAAAGAAGGAGGGAAGGAAGAGGAACAGTGTGCGAGAAGGAAGGAAGTGAAAAATGAAGGAAGGGAGAGAGGGAAGGAGAAGGAAGTTTACGGGACCTCTGGGCCTTCTAAGTCACATTCCTTAAACGGGCACAATTGGAGATGTTATAGCATGAAGATTAAGAACCCCAATTTCAGAGTCAGATGGATTGGGCCCCAAATCCCAGCAATTTCAGGTATTAGCTCTGAGCCTGTTCCCTCATCTGTGAAAATCAGGGAAGGGAGTAGCCTCACTGGATTGTATGGCTTCACTGCATCCTGTGTGTGTTTGGTATGTGGTCAGTACTCGGTATGTGCTCCTGACTTAATTAATTAACCTAATTAATTGATGTTAATATATAATTCTTCTTAAGGTGGGAGAAGCAGCTTGGATACGGAGAACATGAAAGCTGAACATCAACTAACCCCGCCCCCATCCCCATGCCAGCGGCAAGAGGCAAGGTGGGTAGTGGCCTGGGGATGAGCACTGTGCCAAGTGTCGCCGAGCTCTGAGACTGGCCCTGTGCTGGTGGCGATGCTCCAGCCCATGACCCTTCTCTATAAAGAAGGACCGAACCCTTCTCCTACCCCAGGCTGGGCCCCGCTAGGAGGCCATATGCAGATTTTGCCTGGCCAGCATCCAATCCCCCCACCCCACACACGGTTCCTTTGGGAAGCACCCCTCCCCCACTCTCAATCTGCAGGTTCCAGCGGCCATGATCCTCCAGCCCACTCCCCAGGCCGTGGGCAGACACATGACCTGTGACTGTCCAATAAGAGCACAGTATCTCCCTCCACAGTGATTGGTTCAGGAGTGGGCACTTGGCCCAAAGTGGGCCAATGAGAGTGAGCCTTCGGACTTCAGCAGAACCAGCGAGGGAATGGGTGCTCTTTCTCCCAGGGTCACCGGCTGGGTGGAGTGTGTGAGCTGGAGGGGCCATCCTTCCACCCCTTGGAATGAAAGCCCCACAGAAGCAAGCTAAGCAAGCTAAATTCAGAATTCCTTGGTTTCCACCTAGCACCTCTGTGACCTTCTAGTACATTCTCCCGTTTTCATCTGTGAAGTGGCCATAATCACAGTACCTGCCTAGCTCATAGGTTGTAAGTGAGAATTAAGCAGTTAATACATGAACAGTAGCTATTATTACAACTTGGACTTTCCCCCGTTCCCTCCCTAAGATGCCTCCAAGGCAGGCACAAGGCAGAAGAGACTCGCAGTTCACGTTCAGGGGCTGAGGTGGCTGAATGGCTGGCCGCACACTGGTAGAGCCCAGTGCCATTCCGTGTAATGTCCCGGAAGGGCAGGACCCTGTGGTGTGGGGACAGCTCCCCTCGGCCCCTATCGGCAAGGACATCACTGTCTTTCAGCCATCTGATGGCTGCAAATCTCTTTGGACATATGTCAGGGTAAGGAGGCCATGTTCTCCACGGGGGCGACCTTGTCAGCCAGGATGTTGGGCTGAGGCTTGGATTCTGTTGGGACACACAGCAGGGAGCAATGGCAGAGATAATGAGGCTCCTCTACACTGTCACATTCACTGACTTCTGCAATCCTGAATCTCCTCTGTGTAGACATCTCACCTCCTTCCTGAAACCCTCTCCTCCCTCGGCTTGGAAACCCACACCCTCCTATGCAGTCTTCTTAGCGTGATCTAGTCTAGATCCGCCCTGTCCAGTCTAGTAGCCAGGAGCCATACATGCCTACTGAGGACCTGAAGCCTGGCTGATCCAAATTAAGATGAGCTAAGAGTATAAAACACACAATGGATTTCTCAAATGTAGACAAAAAGAATGTAACCTATTTCAATAAGTTTTATATTAATCGCATATAGAAATATTTTTAAAATACATCGGATTAATAAAATTATTAAAATTAATTTCACATCTTATGTTTTATTTTTTATTGTGGCTACTAGAAATTTTAAAATCCTGTATGTCTTGCCTTATATTTCTATCAGACAATGCTGCTCTAGTAGCTATGTATGCAGAAGCTAGCATCAGACTGAGTTTGAATCAACTCCTTCACTCCTTCCACAACTGATGAGTTACCATGACTAAATCCTGCCTCCATGTCCTTCTAATAAAATAATTGGACCATCACCTCATAAAAAATTTTAATATATACACAAATATTGTAATGACAGCTACAGCTTCCTAATTGTCCTCCTAATCTTCTCCTGCCTTCATCCACCATACTGCCCACATGGCAGCAACATGATCTTTTCTGAAGTCAAAGATTGGACCATGTCTTTCTATTGGTTAAGGGCCATCCTTGGCTCCTGGCTGCCCTGAGAATAAAGGCTCTGAATGATCTGTTCCTTGCTAACTGTTCCAACCTCATGCCCTGCTCTCTTCTCCTTGTTTACTATGCCCCAGCCTGGCATTCTTTCTGTTCCTGCAACACCCCAAAGTTCTCCTTGCCACAGGGCCTTTGCGCATGCCAGTCTCTCTTTCACTCCCATTTACTCTTCAATAACCCAACTCCTGCTCATCCTGTTGGTCTCAGTTTAAATGTCACCTGTGACAATCTTTCAATCATCTCTCTCTCCTTTTAGACTTTAAGCTTCAGGAAGGCAGGGAACACATCACTCTTTGCTTGTCCCTAATAGAGATAAGCAAAGAGTGCCTAGAACAGTGTTTGGAACACTTTAAAGTACTTAATAAATAAGTGAAAGAATAAATGAATGGGTTTTGATTGATCAGGAGGTGATATTAATCAGCTCTGGGCTGGAGCTAAAACCTTGAGGGACAGAAACTCAAGATCCAGAGATATCAAGGGCATTTTCCTAAGATGAAGGATGAAATTCAAGAACTCAAGGGCTTAGGAGAAAGGCCTGTGGTCCCAGCCCTTACCTTTCTCTGTGACCGTGAGAATCCCCTCCCACCACACTCCTTCCATCTCTGTGGAATGACCTGGGGTGGAAGTGAGTGGTCTCCCCAAGATCCAGTTAGTGAACAGAGTTCCCTCCAGACTCCCTGCTCACCAGGGATGACAATCAGTGTGTTTGTAGCACTGCGGTTGCCTGTGGCAGGGTTGGTGGCCTCACATGTGTAGACTCCAGCTGTGCCCAGGTGGATGGTAGCCAAGAAAAGCTGCTGTCCAGTGGGCCCCAGGTTCCCATCGATCCTCAATGGGATGATCTGGGCCAGAGGGTTGCATGCGGTGGAGCAGGAGAGGGTGAGGTTGAACCCAGCTATGAAGCTGACATCAGTGGTGGTTACTGTGGGCATGTCTGGACCGTCTGTAGCAGCCAAAATAAATTCCCAGAGAGAGCCACAACCAGGGACCCAGGGTCTCTGCCAGGCCCTGTCCTTCCCCCTCATCCTGGTCCCTTCCCTGGGCTCTCACTTGCTGAGTGATCCTGAGAAACTCACCTCCCCTCTCTGGGTCAGTGGGCTCAGCCCTTGTCTTTACATTCTTTGAGGGAAGGGGCTACGTCTATGTTAGTGCCCAGCGTATATTCGATGTTTCACAGTTATGTTGAGTGGAGATTATGTTGAGTGGACAAATAAACCAATATTAACATAGCACTATTTCTGCCCATGAGAGAGGCAGACACATATCTGAGAATAGATTTATCCATCTTTTCAGAAAATGTTTCTTGAGCACTTGCCATGTGCGAGGTACTGATTTGGTTTGGGGACACACTAGAGACCAAGGCAGGCCTGGCCCTGACTTCACAGGGCCCCCACTCCTGTCAGGGAGACAGACCCATCCCTGATAGCAATGATCTAGGGTACGCTGAGTAGGGATGAGGGAGCTCAGAAGGATGGGAGTACCTGACCCAGCCTGAGGGAGGGTCAGGGAGGGCTTTCTGGAGAAAAGGATGCCTGAGCTGGAACCTGAACAGTGAGGAGGAGTTATTCAGGCAAAGGATGAGAGCAGGAGTGGAGGGAACAACCTGTGCAAAAGCCTGGGGATCAATCAGATTGTGGTGTTCCAGGGAAACTGCTAGTAGGATACAGGGAGTAAGGAGAAACGAGGCTCTGAAGGTCAGCAGAGCCTTGTAGCCCAAGCTGAGGAGGCTGGACTTCCTCCCGGGGACACTAGGGAGCCATGGAAGGGATTTGAGGAGGAAGGGCTGTGGTCCAGTTTATGCTTTAGAAAGACATGGGCATCTACAGCTGTTGCTGCCTTTATAACCCCTCCATGTGTCCCTGGGTCCAGCACCCCACAGCCCAACCTGCCCAGCAAGGTGGGTGTTTGGGGAGTGACCCTGAAGGAGGCAAGAGGTATGAGATGGGCACTCACAGATGACACTGAGGGGCAGGGGCTCACTGAGGCTGGTGATGGCGGGGTTCTTGGCCTCGCACCACTAAGGACCCATATCACTCCAGGACACTGGGTGGATGGTCAGCTCCCACTGGTCCAGGGACAGCTCCAGCTGCTCACCGCCCACCACAGGCTCCTTGTCAATGTCACCACTGGAAGGTGGCATTGCTGCCTGGGGACTGGCAGCTCAGGGTAATGGAGTCCCGCAGCTCCAGGGGAGCCAAGGTGGAGGCTGTGATGGTGCGTGGGCCAGCTTCTCTGTGAAGGGGGGATGGATACAGAAGGAAACTTGAATCCCAGCAAAGCCACTGCCTAGCTCAGCCACACTGACCTGTCCCTCTGGGCCTCAGTTTTCTTCAAAACTGGGGTGGCAACAATGCCAGCCTCATAGGGCTGTTGTGACGATGACATAAGCTCATGTATGTGATGCCCTTAGCCCAGAATCCTGCAGACAATGTCCACTGATGTACCCATGGTCTTTGCCCTTGGCTGCAGCCTGGGGATGGGGGAGGGGAAGGGGATGTTCTGCACATGACTCCAGTGACCACCTAGTTCCTGCTAACTGTAGACTGAATGAGTTGTTTTCTCAGACACATACATGCTTTTTTCCCAATACAGTTGACCCTTGAACAATGTGGAAGTTAGGGGCATCGACCCCCCCACACACAGTCAAAAATCCACATGTAACTTCTGACTCCCAAAAAACTTAACTACTAACAACCTACTGTGGAATGAAGCCTTACCAATAACATAAAGTTGATTATCACATATTTTATAAGTTATATGTATTGTAAACTGTATTCTTATAATAAAGTAAGCTAGAGAAAAGAAAATGTTATTAAGAAAATCATAAGGAAGACTGGGGTGCCTGGGTAGGTCAGCCAGTTAGTCTTCCAACCCTTGATCTCGGCTCAGGTCTTAATCTCAGGGTCGTAGGTTCAAGCACTGTGTTGGGCTCCATGCTGGGCATGGAGCCTACTTTTTAAAAAAAGAAGAAAATCATAAGAAAGAGAAAATACATCCATAGTGATATATTATACTGAAAAAAAAAATCGTGTATAAGTGGACCTGTGTGGCTCAAACCCATGTTGCTCAAGGGTCAATTGTATATGCAGAGTCAATGATGCAAACAAATACCAAATGTTATACAAAGTATTAGTCAATGGATAATGTTGATTATTCATTTATCATTTATTTAACAAGCACTGGACATCTGCTCTGGGTCACATCCTGTGCTGAGTATTGTTAGGGTCACAGTAATGACCAACAAATCCCCAGCCCTGCCCTCCTGGGGCTCAAGGTATAGAGGGGAAGACAGACCCATCCCCAGACAGGTATGATCCGAAGTGAGTAGGGCTGGAATGGAGGAGCCCAAGGGGCTGGAGGAACACAAAGGGGGCACCTGACCCTGCCCTGGAGGGGATGCACTGGCAAAAAGAGAGTTGATACCATCCTCCACAAACTCATATCAAGGGGAAGAGACATTAAATAATTACGAGATTGAGATCAGGGCAGGCTTCCTGGAAGAGGGAACTGGTGAAGGGAAACAAAGGGATGAGTAGCCAGCAAGAGGACCCAGGCCATCTATCCTTCCTTTCACTCATATATTTATCTAATATGCATTCCTTGAACACCTCTCCAATGTCCAGCCCACTGTAGGGAGACTGGAGACCCAGCAATGACCAAAACAGCCCCGGCCCTGTCTTCATGGGCCTTACAGTCCTCAGATAGGGATGACCCAGAGTAGTCAGGGGAGTGGGAACTTTGGAACTCAGGAGAGGCGTCTAACCCAGGGACATGGAGTCAGAAAGGCTTTGTAGAGGAGAGCTACCTGAACTGAGATCTGAAAGGAATAGTAAGCATTCAAAATATGAGCTACTTTTTATTTTTATTTTTTTTAAAGATTTTATTTATTTATTTGAGAGAGAGAGAGAGAGAGCACATGAGAGGGAGGAGGGTCAGAGGGAGAAGCAGACTCCCTGCTGAGCAGGAAGCCCAATGCGGGACTCGATCCCGGGACTCCAGGATCATGACCTGAGCCGAAGGCAGTCGCTCAACCAACTGAGCCACCCAGGCGCCCAAAATATGAGCTACTTTTTAAAAAATTATCTCTGGGAAAGATGTCACTGTAGGCCTGTGCAAGCATAGAACAAGGAGAAGGAACATATCTGCTGGATCAAGGAACCACCATTAATTCATCCTTCTGTCCACCCATCATCCGTTTGTTACTTCATTTAGCTGGTATTTTCTGAGCAGCACAGCAGGGACCAAGCCAGCCCCAGTTCATGCCTTTGTGGGACTCACAGTCCAGTGGGGGAGGCAGAGCCCGACCCAAGTCCTAGAGGTGAGAAAGAACATGGCCTGTCCGGGAAAGAACAAGTAAGCAGATGTGACAGGAAGACAGAGAGTAGAGTCTGGGCACAGAGAATGGGGCAAGAGGAGGGTGAACAGGATGGTGGGGCTCGTGTGCCAGACCAATGACCTGGACGTCACTACAGGAGCCACTCTTCACTAATCACTTCTTTCCTCTAAAGACCAACCTCTCTGTGGGGAAAAAGGACAGCGTGAAATGCTTTGAAGAGTTTATTTAAATGGTTGATAGAATAAAGGACCTGAAGAGGGAAAAAAAAAATATTGGTGATGCCGTGTACAGCTCGTGAAGAACCAGCATAAATTCCATGAACTATTTCCTACCATCCTCCAGATCTGTCACATGATTCCAAGGAATCCGGAGTCCCCAAATCAAGGTCACATAGGGAGTGCCCACAGGTGGTCTGGGTTGGTTTCTTAAATGGGCAAGAATGTTCACAGCAACAGCATTATTCACAATAGCCAAAAGGTAGAAGCAAGCCCAGTCCAATGGATGAATGGACAAACAAAATGTGGTCTATCCGTATGATAGAATATTACTTAGTCTTAAAGAGGAAGGAGATTCTGACACAGGCTACAACATGGATGAACCCTGAGGACAGTACCCCAAGTGAAGTAAGCTAGTTACAAAAGGACAATTACTGTATTATTCCATTTGGGGGGGAGTGGGGGTTCCTAAAGTAGTCGCATTCGTAGAAACAGAAAGCAGAATGGTGGTTGCCAGGGCCTGGGGGCAGGGAGAATGGGGAATTTGTGCTTAATGGGTACTGGACAATGATGATAGCTACACTATGAACTACATGCTGAACTATACACTTAAAAATGGTTCAGATAGTGAATTCCATGTTATATGTATCTTACCACAATTTAAAAAAATAATATATGGGGAAAAGAGTTTGCATCTCTTTACAGGGAAAACAAGGAAATCCCCTCAGAGGAAGGCAGGGCACAGATGGATTTACTTCTACTGGCATCAGCTGATCCAAGGTCTCTGAATTTGGTCTTTATGAACTCAGAGTGACTCCTTCCCTTGGAAACATTTAATGATGTGAAATCACCACAACGTCTTAAAACAATAATACTCAATGTGGGCAAAGACATTCAGAAATGGACACTCATACGCACTTAGTGGCAGGCTACACGGACACATTATTTTGAAGGGCAGTTTTATGCCATGTATCAAGAATTAAAATGTGACCCAACTATTCTACTTTCAGGAATTTGGCCTAAGAAAAAAATCGTGATGTGCAAAACAGATTTATATATACAACTCCTCCTGATCTATCCCTTGTCCCCCTCCCCACCTCCGTCTTTTCATCTTTTGCTGATCACTCCATTGAACTCCATAAATCAGGACATACCATGGGAGTGTGCATGTTTTTTCTTCTTTCTTTCCCCTGAGCTCCTTCCTTCCTTTTTTTTCTTTTTTTTTGAAGGGGGGGTGGGAGGTTGGGGGTCAGGGAGATACTGTCGTCCCCCTGCCTGCTCATCTTTCAACAGTGAATTCAGACATCACCTCCTCCAGGAAGTTTCCTGACCTCCCGGGAGCAGGTTGGGTGCCTCCTCCAGGTCCCCAAGTGCCCTCACTTAGTGCTTGAAAGGCAACATCAAGTGATTAACAGGGAACATTCTAGAGCCAGTCTCAGATTCTAGCACCCACGTCACATGATTGTGTGACTCTGGGCAAGTTACCCACATCTCTGGCAGTTTTGTGGAGTTATTCTTAGAAAATATATTGTAAGCCCTAAGGAGTGATTGTGGAAGCAGATGAAACATCACCAGCATTCCTGTTGTTGGGCTATTGAATGCAATGGCCTGGTAGGAGCAGGATCCCATGATCCCCAGGGGCAGGGTATAGGTTAGGAGCTATGAATGAATGTAACCCTCAGTCCCCCCCACCTGCACCTGGCGATTGCTAGCCCGAACATCCGGCTCCTCCCTTATCCCATGACTGACTCCCTGCATGCCTACGCATAGGAGGGAGTGTAGGCCTGCTTTACGGCTTCAGGATATTTGCCATCGCTTTGTACTCCTTTCCCACGCTTTGAGACGTCTGTACTTGCTTTTCTGATAAAAAAACAAAATAAAAGCTATGTGCAGAATCCAGCTGCTGCTGCCCTCCCTTGCAGAAGCAGCCCTGCATGGCCGCTCAGATTGCTGAGAACTTTATTTCAGTGCGCGACAACAGTTTTCTTTTAAACATGTATTAATCACTTACTGTGTACCAGGGACTGTTCTGTGTACTTTACAAATAGCAACCTATTCAATCTCACAGCAACCCTATGAGGCAGGGGTTATTTCTACCCATTTTCTGGATGAGGAGGCTGAGGTCCTGAAAGCGTGAATGGCTTGTCAAAGCTCCTGCAATGTAAACAGCAGAGCTGGATCTGAATCAAGGGCATCAGTGACTACACTATGCTGGTTCCGGGCCTCAGTCTCTTCATCTGGAAAGTGGGGCTAACATTAACAGCGCTCCTGCACAGAGATCTGCAAGGACCATATGAGCGGATTATGAAGGCACCTGGAACAGCGTCTGCCCGTCCTAGCACTCCGTGACCCCAGAGGACTATCATCACTCCCTAGACTGTATCCTCATTCCCTATCTTCATCTTTTCATCATTTCCAGTAATCATGGCCTAACCCCTCCCCTTACTATTTTCCAGGCACTCAAAACAGTATCTATTTGACCTTCGCAGCAGCCCTCAGGGGGGAATACAATTGTTGCCCTATTTCACAAATGAGGAAATTGAGAGGATCGGAGAGATTGAGTGCTTTACCTCAGGTCACAGAGCTAACAGAGGTAAAGTAAGAATTGACTGGTCTCAGTCAAAGCCACCTTGCCCCAGAGCTTCCCTTTCAGACATAATCACTTAGCAGAGAGAAACTCTATCCCTGGATCTGACATGATGAATATTTCTCAAGTATGTAGGATCTGGGGATTTGGAAGTTGGGCCAACCAGCCTTGAAGACTGGTCAGACTCCTGAGAAATGCCCTCCCCCACCTCAGCCCCCAGCCACTCCCTATCTGCAGGGCCCCCATCCAGGGCTCAGCCCAACCATGGGGAGCACCCAGGTGTTAAGTCATGAGTTCTCAAATTCCCCAGAAGTACTTCCTCCTGAAGGGAACTTGGTCTGCAGAGAACAGCCTGTGAGAACTCCTGGGCCTCCCACAGGGGCGATGGCCCAGCCTTCTGTCCCCCTGAGGAGGGCCATGCCCAAGTGACTGGCAGCTGACCCAGAGAGGGGTTGGCACAGTCCTGCTCAGTTTATAACTGCTCAATGTCCCATTATCTCTTCATCTTTGCCTATATCCCTGGCCCAGGACTCCTGCCCTTTGCTTAGGCTGGTCGTCCCCAGAGTAGGCAAATACAAGGAAAGCCTGCCCGATGCTCCCCGTCCCACTATATCAATGGGAAAGAGAGGCCCAGAGAGAGCCAGCGATTTCCCCAGACGGCACAAAGGCTCTGAAGTCAGGCCCTGGCTGAAGCCGCAGTCTGAAGTCTGATCCCATGCTTCTAGGCCAGTCTGAGGGCCCAGGCGGGAGATGGGAAGTGAAAACCTTCTTCAGGAGCCTGAGGTGGGCTGGTCAGGAGGAAAAGGAAACTCATTTTTACTGAACAACCCATAAAACCCATGGCTCAGCTTTCAGATCTCCCCAGAATCCAGCTTCTCAAGGGTTCTGCCAGCACCATCACCATCTCCTGCTGGGACCACTGCAGCTGCCTCCTCAAGGGGCTCCCTGCTCCTGCCCTCACCCTCCACAGTCTGTTCCCCACACACAGCCAGCCAGAGGGGTCCTATTAACACTACGTCAACTATGTCCTCCCCTGCTCAAAAGCCTCCCAGGCTCCCATCTCACTCAGAATAAAGCCAAAATCCCCACAGTGGCCCATAAGAGCCACCCCCCACCACCACTCCATGATGTGGCCCCATCACTGTTCTCATCCCCTACTTCTTTCCCCCATTGCCTCCCCTCCAGCCACACTGGCCTCTCTATTGTTCTGTAAATATACCAGTCCTGCCTCAGGGCCTTTGCACTTGCTTTCTTTCTGCTCCAAACTCTCTTCCCAAAGTACCCACTAGGCCTCCTCCCTCACCTCATTCAGGTTCTTATTCAAATGTCACCTCTCCAGAGGCCTTCCCTGACCACTCTATGTGCACCCAGCTCTCTGTGTTTCCCACTGCCCTGGCTTATTTCTCTCCAGAGCACTCATCACCGTCTGACTTACTCTCTGCTGCCCTGTGTTTGCTGATTATTTGCCTCCGCCTAATGTCAGCTCCGTGAGGGCTGGGATTTCTGTCTGTCTTGTTCACTGTTGTCTGCACAGAGCCTAGGACAGTGCCTGGTATACAGTAGGTGCTCAATACATATTTAATGAATGAATGTGTGAGCTCCCGTGCCAAGTAGTCTATCTAACCCAAAGCGAGAGTTTTCATCCCCACGGCACAAAAGCAGGAACGGAGGCTCAAAGAGGCCAGGTCACTTTCCAGCCACACAGCTCACAAGGGGAAGAGGTGGGATTTGGACCCAAGTCTGTCTGATGCTAAAGACCATGTTCTTAACCACCATGCAATGCTGCACCTGGATGTGGGGACGAGGCCCAGAGAACATGCCAGTGGTCACCCCCATTGATGTCTCCTAAATTAACCAGGACTCTCTCAAAGGGAAGAAGCAAAGGATATAAGGAGCCAAAGCAAGTCCTCCTGCAAGGAGATCCCTTGACTATCCCTCCCAAGACCTAGATGAAATCTCCTTCTTAGCTGAGGGCAGCGCTGCCCCCTGGTGGCCATTCACCAGCACTGCCCCATTGGTGTCCCAGGACACTAGTATTAACAAGGGTAACACTTAACAGGCAAATGCTTAAAATGCCCTAATATGCAGCACCTGGGTGGCTCAGTTGGTTAAGCGTCTGCCTTTGGCTCAGGTCATGATCCCAGGATCCCGGGAACAGCCCCGCATCGGGCTCCCTGTTCAGCGGGGACAGAGCTATCTCTGTCACTATCTCTGTTTCTCTCTCTCTCAAATAAATAAAAGAACAAAAAATTCCCTAATATACAAAGACATCCTGAAAAGCAATAGGAAAAAGGAAAACAGCACAATTTTTTAAATAGGCAAAACACACGAATAAGCAATTCCCCAAGGACACCATCCTCAAAGGATCAATAAACTTAGGAAAAGGGCGCCTGGGTGGCTCAGTTGGTTAAGCGACTGCCTTCGGCTCAGGTCATGATCCTGGAGTCCCTGGATCGAGTCCCGCATCGGGCTCCCTGCTCGGCAGGGAGTCTGCTTCTCCCTCTGACCCTACCCCCTCTCATGTGCTTGCTCTCTCTCATTCTCTCTCTCTCAAATAAATAAATAAAAAATCTTTAAAAAAAAAAAAAATAAAAAAAATAAACTTAGGAAAAGATACCCAGCTTCACCAATGATAGAAATGCAATTTAAAACAATGTTGAGGGGGCACCTGGGTGGCACAGTTGGTTAAGCATCCAACTCTTGGTTTCGGCTCAAGCCATGATCTCAGGGTCCTGGGATTGAGCCCCATCTTGGGCTGCAGGCACTCCGTGTGAAGTCTGCTTGAGATTCACTCTCCCTCTCCTTCTGCCCCTCCCCCCGCTTGCGTTCTAAATTAATTAATTAATTAATTAAAAATCTTTCAAAAAAATGTTGAGGTACCAATGTTCTGTTGAGGTACCAATGTTCATACGCAGATGGGCAATAATAGGGGCATATTAATTATGTCCAGCACTGGAAAAAGAGGCTCATCCAAACGCTGTTAAAGAAAGTAAACTGATAAACTCTCAGGGATGACAGTATTTATTAAAACACATCACATATGAGCCCTTTGGACCCAGAAATTCCAAATTCAGACAGTCTATCCAACAGAAATAGTCGCACATGTGGACAAAATATAGGTACCAGGATGTTTGCTGAAGCATTGCTCTTAATTGCAGAGGATTAGAAACAAGTTAAATGCTGATAACAGTGATTAAATAAACTGTAGTAAAAGTTTACTATAAAACAATAGGAAGTCATTAAAACTAAGGTATGGGGGTGCCTGAGTGGCTCAGTCGGTTGAGTGTCTGACTCTTGATTTCGGCTCAGGTCGTGAGATGGAGTCCTACAATGGGCTCCGAGCTCAGTGGGAAGTCTGCTTGAGATTCTCTTTCCCTCTTCCTCTGCCCCTCCACCTGCACACTCACTCTCTCTCTCTCTCAAGTAAAATCTTTTTTAAAAATAAGGTATATTTAGATAGATCCCAAAACATACCATTAATTGGAGAGAAACAAATAACAAAAACAACAGCCCTATGTAAACATATTTTTGAGAGCTCTAGAAAGATCCATACCAAACTAGTATGTGGTACGGTGTACTTCTGTTGGGATTTTTAGCTGCCTGGCATCTGAAACTCTTTCCTGTGTTCGGAGGAATGGGCACCACGTGGATTTTGGCAGTGACTGAGCTCATCCTTCTAACAGAAGCCCCAAAATTCTGATGTCCACTTTTCCAGCCTCCATCAAGTTAGGAAATAGACATATGCTCTGGGTTGAGGCAATGCAACCCACCCTCTCTGGACTTTGAACTGAGAGCTAGTGACGCAAAGATGCAGGACAATGAATCCCTGTGTAGGAAGCAGAGGCACACTGGTGTAGACAGGGTCCAGCACTGGAACATCGAGCTGCGGCTGCCCCCAGCACCCACAGCCTCACCACCACTCTCCACAATTCCGAACCAACTCTGACCTTCACCCCAATTTCTGGTCGTCACAAGGGATTCCAGAAGCCAGGTCACCCACATCTTCTACACTCTAATCCCCATATTCCTGTTCCCAAATCCCACCTCTCATCACAGTTCCTAAAACCTTTCCTCTGTGCTCCCAGAAACTTAGGCTCTCACCAACAGCACCTCTTTCACCCTTTCTTTGCTCCAAGGTAGACCTACTCGCCCCTGGGGCATCCCTTCCTTACAGCCCTCTCAAGGGGCGGCTGTTTTCTCTCCCACAGCTCTTGGCCAGTGTGCCGGGTGGCAGGTGGGTGGCACCCTTGTTCCTCACTGCTGCTCCCAGACCATGTCAGGTCTCCTGGAAGTTTCTCTGGGCTGACCCTGCAGCTCCCTTTTCATCCATCAGCTGCCTGGAGTCTGTTAAGCCCCTCCGTTGGGCTTTCTATTTCAGCTAGTAGATTTTTCCTAACAAATGCCTCTGGTTGGGTCATTTTTGTGATGTGTCCCGCCAGCTTCATACTTCCGGCAATCCTCTTTCCTCTCCTGGAGGCCATCAGGTTTATCTTCACTTCCTGTACCGTCTGCTCCATTTATTCTGGGGTCTGGAACCGGGGATTCATCTTCTGTTTATTACATGCTTTCAGCTCTCTTAACTCTTTATTCTGCGGTGTTCGTTTTCCTAGAATATATGTGGAGTTGAAGGTAGTCTGTCTGAACTGACGCCAGAGCTGTGTGTCATCAGTGCCTGGCCAGATCAGCTAGCACAGAAGGAATCAAGGAAGTGAGAGATGTCAACAGTCTGGCTTCTGGAAACAGAGGGCTCCGAACACACTGGGTTCAAAGAACGAATTGGAAACACTTCAAAGTATGGACTCTGGGTTTGAATTCCGGCTCAGGCCACTTTTTAGCTGAGTGATCTTGGGCAAGTTACTAGATCTCTCTGAGCCTCCTCCTCATCTGAGAGGGGGATATAACAATATATGTTGATTACAAGGTTGTTAGGCTATTAAAATGGCTGCAAAGTCTTTGTCGCTCCTTCCACGGAGAGGATGGGACTACGACCGACCCCTCCTGGAAGCTGGGCTGGCTTGGGACTGCTTTGACAATAGCATAGGACAGAAGTGACTCATGATTTCCCTGGTGAGATCATAAAGAGGTCATACAGCTACCAACTGGCTTCATTTCTTGTTTCTGGTTGTCACAAGGGGTTCCAGAAGCCTAGGTCACCCACATCTTCTACACTCTACACTCTATACTCTACATTTCTACAAACTTAGCAGCTTAAGAGAATGCGAACGTATTACCTCACAGTTCTGCAAGTCAGAAAGCTCATGTGGCTTGGCACAGCCACATTCCTCCGGGCTCTCAGGGAGAATCCATCCCCTTGCTTTTTCCAGCTTCTAGAGGTGCCTGTGTTCCTTTAGATTCGCTCATGGTCCCTCCTCATGGTGCTCCAACTTCCCTTCTGTCATCCCAACTCCTCTGACTCTGATCCTCCTGCTTTCCTCTTGTAAGAACTCCTATGATTACAATGGGCCCATCCAAATAATCCAAGTGGGTAGCTCCATCTCAGGATCCTTGACTCAATCACGTCTGCAAAGTCCCTCTTGCCACATGAGGTAACATATTCACCGGTTCAAGGGGTGAGGATGTGGACATCTTTAGGGGAGCATTATTCAGCCTGCCTCTCCGTGCCTCAGTCTTCTCGCCCTTGAAATGGGGATAATAGTCGTACCCACCTCTGAGGTTGTTGTGATGATTAAATGAGATCATATGTGCTTGGAGGTGGTCTGGCCTAGAGAGGGCTCAGAAGTATTAGCTGTTGGTTTAGTTTAGAATCCCCCAGAAGATGACTCTGAGACTTCCTAGTTAATCTGGGAAGTTCAAGGAACAGTGATGGGGGGGTGATACAGAGAAGAGAGGATAGATTAAAAAGGGTGGCCGCTATCCAGCTGCCACGGCAGGTAACCAGAGCTCAAGCCTGTAGGGAGACTCTGGGAAGCAGGGCAGGCGCACACCCAAGGAGCAAGGGCGCTGGGATATTTGTGCTCCAATTTCTCTCAGGCTTTACTGAGGGCTGTTTCCGTAGGGTGCTAGCTCAGTGGCACTCCCAGTCTGGCCCATACAGGCAGAGTGATCTTCTGTGGTTCCAGAAAACAGCCCACAGGTACCAAGATGCACGCTGGAAGTCCACTAGAGTGCCACGGAACATCCGAAGGACATGGGCAGGGCTGTGAGAGCACCAGCTGCAGCTGTTTTTATTATACCCAGCTACATGGGATAAAAATTCATGTGAGCTGTGTGAGGTGACCCGAGGTCGTGGAGGAGAGTGGTCACATCCAGCTGGGGTTGCTAAAGGCACAGCCCCCCAAATCTGAGCGCCCACCAAGGCTACTCGAGCCTTCAGAGGTAGGGGACTCCCAAAGACAGCAGGGAGCTTTTGTGCCATGGGTCACCCCCACCTCATCCCCTTGACCATAAGGCATGAAAGACGCCCCAGTGGGCAGTGGCCAAAGCAAGTCAGGGCCCCCGAGGAGGCCGATGAACTGCCAACACCCTGCCGGCCTCAAGAGGCGGGAATGTCCAACGTGAAGTGGTTCAAGTGGAAAGGGATTTATTGTCAGAAGATCAGAGGGTGCCTCCAAATTAAAGGCAGGACAGGGCTGGGTCTCATGGGCCTGAGTAGCCAGGGCCCCCAAGCCCTCAGTGTAGCTTCTCTCCTTTCCCTAAAGTCAGACGAACTACTTCACACCCCACACGCTTCACACCCACACATTGTGTGACCTCCCTCGCACTGCTTCCTCATCTGGTTCTCATATACAAGAGTGATGACACTAACTTTCTCTCCTGCAGGAAAGCTGCCTGGCCCAAGTGTGGCTTGGTGTGTGTTGTTCCACACGCGGTACATATGTTGCATATGGATAGAATATATAGTTATATATGTTATATGTTTATTATCAGCATTCTCTCCAGCTCTGTCCCCCAAGGAAAAAATGGCTGTCGCAGGTCCCTGACTTCATGTCTCAAAGCGAGCCGCCAGAGGGCGCCCAACTCTCTGGTTTCAAATCCCGGAAAAAAGTTCTCCCGGTTGAAGCCGGCTGGTGCCAATCTTGGACATTCCAAGGCCTCTTTTCTGGAATGTTCGTGGAAATGGAATCAGATGTTATGTGGTCTTTCGTGTTCAGCTTCTTTTGCTCAGCATCATGAATTTGAGATTCATCCCAATTGCTGTGTGGATCAAGAATTCATTCTAATTTTTTAATTTAAAATCAATTAATTAACATATAGTGTATTCTTAGTTTCAGGGGTAGAGTTCAGTGATTTGTCAGTTGCATATAACACCCAGTGCTCATCACATCACATGCCCTCCTTAATGCCCGTCACCCAGTTACCCCATCCCCCTCCAGCAACCGTCAGTTCGTTCCCTAGAGTTAAGACTCTCTCATGGTTTGTCTCCCTCTCTGGTTTATATTTTATCGCCAAGTGGTGTTCCACTGCGTGGATGATTGACAATTCGTTTCTCCATCTTTTAATGGACCTTGGATTACTTCCAGGGGGGCTGTCATAAATAATGCTCCCAAACATTCATTCTCAAGTCTGTGTGTGAACGCCCAGTCTTGGCTTTGAACTGTGGGTCTGCTATTTGGGGGACGGCCCCACCATCAATGACTGAGCTTGTCGGGGGTCCTGGAGTCTGGATATTTCTGCTCAACACAGGATTCTCTAAGGGGCTGTCTTGGCTCCGGAGCTCCTCGCTGGTGGCTGGGGCGTCAACACAGCTGAGTGTCGTCTGCTCCCCCGGTTCCTTTCCTGTCACAGGTGTGTCTCCCGCCCAGACCTCTTGCACAGCTCACTCGGTCTCAATGTCTGCTTTCTAGAGAACCCAGCATAAGGCTCACATGTGAAGTGCTTAAAAGAGTACCCAGCAAACAGTAAGTGTGCTGAAAGCATTGGTTTATCATTGTGATTTTTATGCAGAGAGAGGCACACAGATTCCGGGGCTGGGGGCCTGGGTTCGGTTTCAGTGCATGAGAGCCCCCTCAGAGGGGAGAGCGACAGTGCTTGGGCCTGCCCCACCTGGGCCAACCCACTGAGGGCTTTTCAGGGGCCCCAATGGCTCAGTCATGAAGGAGGAGGGCGTGAGGAGGAAAGGGGTCAGAAGCACAAGCAGGGAAAATAGGAGAGAATTCCCCACGCTCTTTGTTCTGACCTCAGCTCCCAGCCTGGAGCTCTTGTCACTGGGGGAGGCAAGAATCTTTAAAACAATCTGAGTTTTCATGATGAAATAGGGCTAGATACCTTTATTACTGAACCGAGACAGCTCTTGGGACAAAAGGTAGCATCAAGCCCTTTTATTACCAAAGAGGATCTGAAAGAAAAGAGCCCTGCCTAACGTTTCATCCAAGGGGCATGGAAGAATTGGCTGTCACAGCAGCCTACGTGGACGGGGAGGAATGAACAGATGTGGGGTCGGCTTGTGTCCCTGGAGTCCTGACCCCTCCACCTGGGAGACATAGCAGTTCCGCAGTTAAGAGTGGAGGCCCTGCCCCTCCCTGAATATTTCGGGCGTCACCGAAATATTAGGTGGGACAGATCAACTAGGCAGGGGCTGAGGGGGAGCCTCGAGGCCCAGAGCAGGGAGTTAGAGCCCGTCAGGGGTGAAGGGGGCATCCACGTGTGGGGGCAGGGGACAGGCATGGGGGAGGGTTACAGACAACACACAAGAGGGCTGATCAAGTACGCAAATGAATTCAGGATTTGGGAGCTGGGTTCCTGGCTGTCAGAGCAGGGAGGCACAAAGGAAGCAAGAGAGAGAAAACCGGCAGAACACCATGGTCCTGGCTGGGACCAGAGGCTTCAGGGTAAACCAGAGGTTTTCAACAGGTACTCAGAGTAACAGAAGTCAAGGCCGACATAAATGTGTACTAAGTGACCCAGAGCGAGCAGACCCTCACCTCCAAGTACCATTAACCACTCAAAGGAACTGGGGCTCTTTGAGGATATGGCTCATTCTGAGGCCAGGGCAGTGCAAGTTCAAAGTGAGCCTGGAACATCTTATCGTGCCAGAAAGTAAAGACGTCCGCAAGGAGAGATGCGACCACATGGACAGGATGCAGAAGCCAGCTGAACTCTTCTGGGCACATAAGGGATCATTTTAGCATCAAAATAAATAGCATATATTCATTGCTAAGGGCTGATGTAACAAAGGACCACTGACTGAGGGACTCAAACAACAGAAACGGGTTGGCCCAGATCAAGGTCTTTTCCTTCTGAGGCTGCGAGGGAGAATCCGTTCCCTGCCTCACTCTCGGCTCCTGGTGACTTGAAGATAGTCTTTGGTGTGTAAAAGCATCCCCTCGACCTCTACCTTCATCTCCACATGGCGTTCTCCCATGGGCGTGTCCGTGTCCAAATTTCCCCTTTTTAGAAGGACACCAGTCATACTGGGTTAGGGACCCACCCCACTCCAGTATGACCTCATCATAATTCATCCCATCTGCAATGACGCTATTTCCAAATAAGGTCACATTTTGAGGCATGAGAGAGTTAGGACTTCCACAGACGAACTTGGGGCAGGGGGCAGGACACAATTCAACCCTCAACAGATAGTAACAGATATAAGGCACTGAATAAAATAGGAAGCCGTGAGTTCATACTGCTATATAAATAAATACTGATTAATAAAATTAACAAAGTGAAAGTATGATAAGGAATAGGATATTTACAGTCTCAGAATAGCTCCCCGTGAATTATTAGTTCATTACAAAGTGGGAAAGGGGAACCTTTAAAGAGGCCCTATCTCCAAAAATATCACATTGAGGGTTATGGTTTCAATATATGAATTTGGGGGTGACATGATTTGGGCTGTAACAGCTCCCTTGTCCCCGAAGACAGGAGCTCAGAGGCAATGATTTTCAGCAAGTGGTTCCTGGAGGTCCCCAGCAGGACCTCCCAGCCCACTGCCCACAGACATACCCTGCTCATGTCAACCACCCCCCAGGGTTGCCTCCCTCCCTCTCCTTCCCTACCCCCTACAGGTGCCTCCTGGGAGTACACAACCAACTCAGCCATGGGCACTGGAAGCCTGGTCACAGGAGCTGCTGCTGGGGCCCCAAACTCGCCAAGTGTCCCAACTCCAGCCCTGGCCTGGGCGCCCAGCTGCAGGCAGAGGAGGGGCCTGATGTCAGGGTCCCTTGGGGCCAGGGGTGGGGCCTGCCTGGGCAACTTCAGAATCCCAGTATGGATACCACAGTCTCTTTCCCAGGGAATTTGGGGTTGAAACCAAAAGATTCTAGCTCAGCCTCTTGAAGAAAGGCTCTGAAAAGGGGCACTGGGGCTAGCCTCCTTTCCCCATTTTGGGCACTAAGATGCAGAGGAAGCAGATTTGCAGGAAAGAAGGAGAAAGGTGAGCAGAGGGACGCAGAGGCGAAGTAGCTGAGGCTTTAATGAGGCTCCGGCTCTGTCTGCTTTCTCTTCTGAGCCCTCTCAAAACATGCACTGTATCCTATGACATTTTGTTTGTTTTGTTTTGGTGGGGTTTTTTTTTTTGCTTTAAAGTGTCCTGGGTTGGTGTCCCAGTCACTACTGGTGCCTAAAGAATGATCCCCACACTGAGCAGCTTGAAAACAACCACGATCCTGTCTCCCAATCTCTATGGTCAGGAATTCAGGAAGGGGCTCAGGGTCCCGCAGGTGGGTGAGATAATCGTTCGTTGTGTAAGCCACAACACTTGGGGCCAACGCGTTACACAACGATAGGTAACAAACACCTAGAAAGCAGCAGAGCTGGGACTTGGACTGAGCTCTGACTCTGCGATTGGTGTCTTCTTCCTTAGAGAACATTGAAGCTCCAGGCCCAGGTAGGGCTGGGAAGACTTAGCGGGGTGGGCGGGGGGTGTTGCAGGAGGTGATGGTTGTGGGAAAGCAGATTTAATTCCTGAAAGGGGAAAAGTTTTGTGAACCAGCCTGAGCCACAGAAACAAGACAGATGGACACGCAAGAGTACAGAAGGTAGTCTGATTCCCCCGTTTCCTTGGGAAAGCTTTTCGGTTTTAGTATTTGTGTGTGTGTGTGTGTGTGTGTAAACGGTTTTAGTATTTGTGTGTGTGTTTGTGTGTTTGGGCTTTTTGGTAATTCTACCCAACTTATTTTATTTTATTTTTTTTAAAGATTTTATTTATTTATTTGAGACAGAGAGAATGAGAGAGGGAGAGCACATGAGAGGGGGAGGGTCAGAGGGAGAAGCAGGCTCCTTGCTGAGCAGGGAGCCCAATGCGGGACTCGATCCAGGGACTCCAGGATCATGACCTGAGCCGAAGGCAGTCGCTTAACCAACTGAGCCACCCAGGCGCCCTACCCAACTTTTAATTATGAAAAATTTCAAACCTACTGACAAGAGTAGTAAAATGAACATCTATATCCCTTTACCTAAATACACAACATTATGCCACATTTGCTTTACCACACTCCCAAATTTTCCTAATGCACTTAGAGAAAAGTATGCAAGAGCTAGATACACAGCTCACATTCTTGCAAATACCAACATAAGTATGAGCCAGAACCCTACCAGCGACAGGGGCTGACTGACCTTTTGTCCCTCCCAGTCACCACCCCCACTGCCCCCCCAGGCAACTACCAGTATGACTGTCACACCATATTGATGAGGCAAATCTGAAATGAGATTGTTCATCTATGGGGGAGGGTCAGATTCCCTGGAGTCAGAAAAAAAAGATCTTCAGGCCTCTCTCCAAGATGAAAATGCAGGCACACACCGCATTTGGCACTCGATTTGGAAAGATGCCCAGCCCTGAGGCTCATCTGGGCAAGAGCACAAGCAGGTGGAGCTGGGTGGAGGGGGGGTGTGGGGGTTGCTGGGAGACCCTGGGCTCAGGCAGCTCTGCATGTGGGCCCCGGGGAAAGAGGCAAGGCCAGGGATCCCGGGCCTCCTCCTTCCCCAGGAATCCAGCTCCTCTCTCCAGCTCCCCTATGCAAGCACCCAGATGAAGCATCTTCTGCATGAATGGCAGCTTTGTCTCCAAGATTCCATCACTGTGGGCGGTGGTGTCGCGAAGAGCTGTGAGCAAGCCAAGGCAGCTGTGATGACAGATGAGGTTGTGAGCACACGTGGGACGTTTTAAAATGTAAATTTTACTTTCATTCAGGTAGGATCAGGCCAACAGATCAGGAGATTGCCGCTAAAGAAACAGTTTGTTACTCACACTTCCCAGGAAGGGCCACATGAAAGAACATGGAGGTTGGTCTCCGTGGGAAGGGAGGGGAGGGGAGGGGAGTGAGAGAGGGTATTTATTGTTTTTTTTTTTTTCTTTTTACAGGAGGAAATGGGCAGAGTAGGGTAAAGCAGGCTCAGTGGGTTTTAAATTGGCTAGTTTGAATCATTTCAGCAGGCTCTGGGGTGTAGGGTCAGTCCCTAGTTGTCTGGTACCTGGCCCTGGGATGATTCAGACAGGGAGAGTGGCCGAAAACAAAGAAGCTGGTCCAGGTTGATTAGTTTGCGTAGGAAAGGCAACAGGCAAGCTTTTTGCCATCTCTAGGAATCACTTAACCCTGGGAGATGGAACCCTCCAGGATCAGCAAGGCCCCAATGCTTCCTAATACTGAAATATGAAGAAAGTGGCTCATCCAGTTCACAAACCAAGAACTCTCCGAAGTGCTTTCTGTGGATTAGTTCTTTTGGCCCTCATAGCAAAATCAGGCGGCATGAGGAAGCTTATCTGATAAAGATGTGGGGAATACTTCCTGCAAACTGACAAGTGAGGTTTATTGATGCGGTGGCAAGGGAGCTCGAATCCCCATCAGGAGTCTCCTCCAAAGGAAAGACACAAGGCTAGATGTGAGGACGGCAGAAGGGAAGTGATATTGAAAGGATAGGGTGTTTTGATGGGCAAAGAGAAAGGCAGGGCTGCGAGGAAGGGGGTTCATAAGGTCTAGGCCGTGAAGAGATCTCGGTGCCCCGTTTCCTTAGAAGCTACAAAATTAGGCTAAGTGTGCAAGACTGAGTCCAGAAATCCCTTATCAGAGGCTCTGAACCTGGGTTGGAAATCGAGGCTGTCTCTGTGTTGATGGGGTTCAGGACATGTCACCACCCCAATATGGCACCTTAGCATATTAAATATGCTAAGCTGAAGGAATTTTAAGAAATGGCAGAAGCAGGAAGGTCACACTCACCCTTCTTCCCTGAAACAGGTCATAAAACTCCCACAGGAAAGGTCCCCTCCCAGGAGGAAACAAGGTGTCTCATCACCAGAGACAGGGCCGAGAAATCTGCATAAACAAAGCTTATTAATGCACCCCCCTATCTTCCTGGCTTCTGCACCACTGACTCCCCCTAGCCCCAGCTGACCTGTGTGTGCTCAGTTCTTCACACATTTGTTTTGTCCATAGCGTATAAAAGCTGCCTGTTCTGGGCACGTCTCTGGGTCTTCATTTGGGGAGGAGGCATTAATCAGAAATAACAAGCGGCATCTGAGAAACAAACCATAAAGCAATTACTCTGAGGCAGTGCGTGGTCACCGACAGCTCCTACCCAGCTGGGTCTCATGGGGGTCTGCAGGGGGCTCCTCTGGCAGTTACTTCTGCGTTTCTCCCGTGGGTGGAGATACGGAACACACAGTGGGCCTCCGTCTCAATCTGCGGGCACAAGGTTTTGTTTCTCAGAGGCAAGTGAGGGTGGGACAGGCTGGCTGCACCCAGAGGTCTAGACTGTGACAGACACCGCATCCATCTGGCGCTCAGACTAAAGTCAAGCAGCCCACAGCTGCTGGGGAATTTGCTGAAAGCCGGCGCCCACCGGATGGATTAGCCAAAGATCCACAACCCGCCCCAAAATAGTTTACTTAAAATTCACCGCATCGTGAAAGGGGTTTTTCATTCCTTAATTTTTGTGTTCTTCTAAGTATTTTAAAGACAAAAAAAAAACAGTGTGATAAGATCTGTCCTGAATTAGTAGTATTTTCCCAACATCGATTTCCTGATTTTAACACTGGGCCAGATGGACTTAATAGGTCTATTTAGAAAAAAAAAAAAAAAATTCCTGATTTTGACAAGGTAGTACAGTTATATAAAATATGATCACTGGGGAAAGCCGGGTGTGATACAATAAAAACTAAATATTGGTCTTTGTTCTGGGTTCCTGGTACACAGGTCCTAAAAGCGTTGGGACTCTCCAGAGTGCTCGAGTGTCTCCTGCATGCCAATAATGTGGCTGGGGGCCTTCAGGATGCTGGTTGCCAGAAAGACCAAGACATGGTCAGAGGGTTGGAACTCTCAGCCCCACCCCGGACATCCGGGGAGGAGAGAGGGGCTGGAGGTTGACTTCATCACCAGTGGCCAGTGGTTTAATCAATCGTGCCTACATAATGCAACCTACATAAAAACCCTAAACACGAGGGTTCGGAGAGCTTCGGGGTTGGTGAACACACTGAGGTTCCAGAAGGGTGGGGTACTGAGAGAGGGCACGGAAGCTCTGTGCACTGCCCCCCATACCTTGCCCTCTGCATCTTTTCCATTTGGCTATTCCTGAGCCGCATCCTTTATAATAAACCAGAAAAATGCATGTTTAAGTGCTTCCCCGAGTTTTGTGATCATTCTATCAAATTACTGAACCTGAAAGGGAAGAGGACTGTGAAACCCCCCCCAACTTTGTAGCCAAGTTGGACAGAAGTGTGGGTACCCTGGGGACTCAGTGCTTGGGACTGGCATCTAAAGTGGGGGCCGTCTTGTGGAACTGAACCCTTCACCCGTGGGGTCTTACGCGAACTCCGGGTGCTTAGTGCCAGAGTTGGATTGCAGGACACTCGGTTAGTGGTGGAGAATCAGACAACTGGTTGCTGGTGTGAGAAAAGAAACGCACACGCTTGCTGTCAGAAGTGCTGGAAATAAAAACATCCCACTGGGTGAAGGGTGTACGCAGGAACTCCCAGTCCTGTTTTTGTAACTCCTTTTGAGCCTTAAACTATTTCAATAGGCAAAGTTACAATTAAAAAAAAAAAAACAACGTGAAGGGTGCTTGGATTTAATTTTGCCTTTACAGCAAACTTTTTTTTTTTTTCAAAATCTGCTGAGCCTTTCAGAGGATGGGATTATGGTGTACGCTTGTGGCTCTCTTCTAGTTTATCAACTTTGGCAAGACTTTGTGGCCTTTCCAGGCCATTTACCTAAGCACCTTTTCTTTCTTTTTTTAAGATTTTTTAAATTTACTTATTTATTTATTTATTTGAGAGACAGAGAGAGAGAGAGAGAGAGAGGGAGATTAAGCACAAGCAGGGGGAGCGGCAGAAGTAGAGAGCAGACTCCCTGCTGAGCAGGAAGCCGAGTATGGGGTTTGATCCCAGGACCCTGGGATCATGACCTGAGCTGAAGGTAGACACTTAACCGGCTGAGCCACCCAGGCGCCCCAGCACCTTTTCTTTCTAAAACAAAAACTAAGTTTTATTTTCATGGTCCACCCGATGTGATTGAAATTTGACAACACTCAGACCGATGCAAACGCATTCCCGGAGGGGATGAAGGCAAGACAGTCTGCTCGTTAGGAGTCACCTAAGACTTGGAAGCAGAAAGGAAGGAGCCAGAAGCCTACCTCCTTTGGGCATGTCGAGGCACAGTCTGCAGGCCAGCTCAGTCTAAATTGGGATAATGAAAGTGAGCATTTATTGAGTGCTTACTGTGTGCCAGGCACAGTTTTAAGAGCTTTACTGGATGAGTTCATTTAGTCCTCACATCAACCTTACGAAGAAGGTATTGGTATTACCCCATTAGACATGAAGGAACTGAAGCCCAGAGAGGTTCAGTCACTTCCCACGCTCACACAGCCAGTGTGTGGCGAGACAAGAATGTGAACCCCGGCCGGCCCGCACAAGGGCTTTCCTGCCCTCAATACAGAAGCAGCGCCTGGCACAGGCCTGTCTTCAGGTGGTGGCCACAAGACGGGGCCTCTAGGAGAATGAAGAACAGCAAACCTCACTAAAATGGAGGCAGGAGGTTTGGGCAGGGGGAGCTCACGGTCTACCACCCGTGGTCAACTATAGACCCCACAGGAGGAGAGCGACTTGACCTTCCGCGGACTTGACCTTGCACGTGGATGCTACTCCAGCCTGAGGAAGGAACTCTTTCCTCCTCTCCCTCCCCCACCCCCGCCCTGCCACCAGCAACAGCTCAGCCAGGGAGAAGCCACCACACTTTGAACTTCCAGTTTACTGCAATGGACTTTGGTTCCTAACAAGCCTTCCCAACGGACTCCTCCTCTCCTTAAAAAAAGCATGACTCCCCTTTGTTCCCCGGACTTCCCAACGGTTGGTGTGGCCACAGCTCATTTGTCCAAGATTGCAATCCTCTTTTATTCCCGAAAAAAAAAAACATGTTTTGTTGGTAAATTGGCAGAGGTTTGACTTTTAAGGTTGACGGCCCTTCAGAGGACATCACCAGCCTTCACTGCCAGCAAAGCTGATTCTGGGAGTTTCCATGTCCCTTTGTTTGCCCAGAATCTCCAGTTTCCCTGGAAACAGACTCTGAGACAGGGAGCTGTGCGCAGGAGTCCGCCTGGGAGTGCTCCTGGATCCAGGCCTATGAGGCGGTAAGGGAGGCAGGCCTGGTGGAGAGCAAAGCTCATCTGCCCGGGGACAGACAGTGAGGCCTCTGTCCCCGCTGAGCCCACCCCAGTCCCCTGGGGAGCCCTGAGGTTGGGCTGGCCCAAACTGAGGCAAAGGGGTTATTCCGTGTCCCAAAAAAGATGAAGTCATAATTCCCAGTACCTGTGAATGTGACCTTATTTGGAAATAGGGTCTTTGCAGATGGTAAGTTAAGATGAGGTCAATAAGGCGGGCCCTGATCCAATATGACTGTCTTTACAAAAAGGGGAAATTTGGACCCAGGGCTCGAAAGGCAAAGAGGGAACGTGAAGTGAAGACACACGGAGAACACCATCTACAAAGCAAGGAGCTCCTGAGGCTACTAGAGGCCCAGAGAGTGGCCTTCGAACAGACTGCCTCTCCCGGCCCTCAGAAGGAACCAACCCTGCTGACGCCTGGGCTTCAGGCTTCTGGACTCCAGAACTGTGAAGAAATACATTTCTGTTGCTCAAGCCTCCAGCTGGTGGCACTTCGCTATGGGAGGCCCAGGAAAGAAATGCGGGGGGTTGGCTTCTGTGCCCCGCAGTGATCGATGGCTGACCACCTGGGAGGGGCAGGACTGTGGCAGTCCCCTCTGGAAGAGGGTGATCCCCAGGGAGGGAGCCAGCAGGGTGTGTTGGGCAGCCAGGTGGGCGCGCCAACCCTGCAGAGGCGTTCTGGGGGGTGTGCGCAGCCCCCACGTGGGCAGCAGGGCCCCAACCGGTCCTGTAACCTGCAGGAAGTGCCTGTGGGTGTCTTCCTGCTGTCACCCCTCCATTAAGAAGCAAAGATCGCAAATCCATGATCCGAGCACACTCCCTGCTACTTTTTCATAAAATGCACGGCCCTCTGGCTCCAGGGGTCCATTTCCACACTACTGAGAGAGACACAGCTGTAAGACATGGTTCACTCTCCTCTTAAGTCTGGGGCAAGGAGAGCACAGCACAAATAGGACGACACAAGGCGAAGGCCCGCCCAAGGGGATAGCTACACACACTTTGGTCTGTTCGGATGGCAGCATTCTACACAGGATGGGAACAAGCACTCTGGCGGGGGAAACCGTACAAAGTGCTGTTTGTGTGGACTGGAAACTGAACATCAGCATCTTCACGGGGTTCAACAATGCAATTCAACAATGCAACCGTATGAATGAGTCTTGCCGACGTGATGTCGGGCAAAAGGAGTCAGACCCAAGAGCGCACGATGGAGGACTCCGTTTATACGTAAAGTACAAGAGCAGGCAGAGCAAACCCGTGTCCTGGGAGTCATGATGGTGGTTCCCTTTGGGGGGTAATGACTGGGAGGGGGCGCACGGGGGCTGGGAATGGGGCAAATGTTCTGACTTTGATCTGGGTCCTGGTTAAACCCGGTGTGTGCAGTTTGCAAAAATCCATCAAGCTTTACGCTCACGATGGGTGCACATTCCTGCATCTGTATTATGCCCCATAGATGTCGCTGAACACCACGGGTTAGGGTTGAGAGGCACAGAGAGGGTGCGTCTGGGGGTGTTGCAATCAGTGTCGTGGCAGGAAACAGATGGCCTGCAGACCATCTGAAAAGCACGTAATGGTTTGAGGAGCTATGGGCAGGGCTAAGGAAACCAGTCATGGATGTGGTGGCTCAAAGGGACTAACAACAGCCAAGAGGCGTGAAGGAGCAGGGGCGGGGGCGCCAGGACCCAGAAAGAGCCAGAACCGAGGCTGTGGGTGGAGGCCTCCAACAGGCACAAAATGAGTGGAAACTATGTGTAATTCTGTTTCTTGTTGAAGGCACCGTGATCCTCCCAGCAGCCAGACTCACTTCTTTGGGTCCACAATGCCCCCCTCCTCCCAGTGCCACACTTGGCACTTCAGGGGGTACAAAGATGGCTAAGATCCAGGTCCCCCCTAAAGACTCTCACAGCCGAGTGGGGGCAGTGGTAAGAAACTCGCCATCCAGAACACGCTCAGGAGAGCTGGGACAGGCGTGAAAACCACAGAGGACATGGGAGCAGAGTGGAGGCTCCGACCCGCCTGGGGCTGAAGCAAGGCGTTGAGATGGAAGTCACAGCCAGGGGAGTGTGGGAACCAGGCCCAGGGGGGAAAGAACAGAATCTGTGTGAAAATGCAGGAAGTGTGAGCAATCGGGTGTACCAAGTACAGGGGCGACGTGGCCCAAAGGGAGGATGGTGTGGGATCACAGAAGCCACACGGGGACACACAGACCTGATTCTGATTCAGGAGCAAAGATGAGCCACTGAAGGGTTTTAAGTAGAAAAGTGAGACAATGAGTTCTGCATTTTGGCAGGGATAAAGTCAGACCTTCTCACGGAGATCCATGTGATACTGTCCCTCCCAAAGTGGCCCTGACACTGACCCTGTGCCCCCTCTGCTCCCTCCACCAGGATGCCCCTTCCTCCCATGGCCACTCCCCACCCACTCCTGCCAGCTGGAAGGCAGCTGACACTTCGTGGTTGGATGGTGAATGAACGCACGAAGGAAGGAACGAAGACCCATCTTTCTGCACCAAGCAGGAGGCACGCCCCGCCCAGGAGTCCCAGAGCACCGGTTCCCCTCCCTTAGGGCCCTGACAGCACTGGCCTTGTCTCCTTTTCAGGACCATAAATTGCCCAAACACAAACACCGGGCCTGACACATCTGGATGGCCCCCATCCCAGAGGGAATGGACTTTTATTAAATTTCTTCTCCGCGCCGGGGACTTTATCCTTGAATAAATACCCTTTATGTGCCTTGAATCATCTCACAACAGAGTGGGGTACGAGTCATCATCACAACACCTTGGAGGAAGAAGCAGGTGTCTGTGCACAAAGCGACTCGCCCACGGCGGAGAAGGTGAGCCCAGGACCTGGAAGTCTGAGCCACCAAGGAACAGGTGCACCTTCTACTGGCCCAGGTTACCTGACAAGGCAGCTTTGCAACTTGCTTTTTGACAGTGTGAAAAATATGCCTTAATGAGAGTATTAACAAAACAGTGTGGAGTGCCACTGGGTGCCCAGGAGCGCTTTCAGGAGAGGTCACTGGGGTTGAATGGTGATGGGTGAGGGAGTGATCACCAGGGGAAGAAAGGACTGCCTTTGGGGAAGGCAAGGAAGATTTGGATGGGGCTTTGAGTGGCACGGAAGAACTGGGATAGCCAGTCAGACCTGGGCATTCCACAGCTACTTAGTGAGCACCTACTGTGTGCAGGGCACTGCGCTGGGCCCTGGGGCTGTGGCAGTGAACAAGACAAAGGGCTTGCCCTCAGGAGATAAGTGTCAGGAGGTCTCTCTGGGGAGGAGACACTTGCACAGGGACCCGAAGGAGGTGAGAGAAGGATCTGAGTGCAGATCTCCGGGAGGAGTGTCCAGACATAGGGAGCAGCCAGACAGGAGCTGGACTCGCACCTGCCCACACAGGGGCCATGGTGCAGGTGTGGAGGACCAAAAAGCAAGGAAGGTATGCAGGGACCGAGTGAGGACAGAGAGGAGGTGAGGGCAGAAAGCTAACCCGGAGGGAGGGGGTGGCATGCGGGCGTGGTGAGGACCTGCGTCTTACCCTGCCCGCCAGAGAAGGGACAAGATGTGACTTAGGTTTTAATGGGATCCCTGTGGCTGTGAGTGGGGGAAAGACGAAGAGGGACCAGGGCAGGAACAGGGAGACGTGACTGCCATGACCCAGATCACAAGTGCCAGCACTCTGACCAGGGTAGTCCTAGTTTCTCGAAACTGGGACAGCCCAGATGTCCGTCAACAGGGGAACGGAGGGCACCCGGGTGGCTCAGTCGGTTAAGCATCTGCCTTCGGCTCAGGTCATGATCCCAGGGTCCTGGGATTGAGCCCCACATCGGGCTCCTTGTTCAGTGGGGAGTCTGCTTCTCCCTCTGCCTCTGAGCACCGCCCCCGCCCCACCACTTGTGCTCTCACTCTCTCTCTCAAATAAATAAAATCTTAAAAAAAAAAAAAAACAAAAAACAGGAGACCGGATAAACTTTGTTTGTAAACATAAAAAGGATTACCACACAGTGAGAACAATGAAGGAGCTGCTGCTGATGCAACAATGTGGAGAAAGCTCACAGTAATTATGCTAAGTAAAAGCAGCCAGACAAAAGCAAAGAGTACCTGCAGAGTGATTCCATTTATATAAAAGATGGGAAAATGCAAACTAACCTATAGTGACAGAAAGCTGACCAGCAGTTGCCTAGGGATGGGGGAGGGCGGGGAGCAAGGAAAGCAATGGGAGATTCTGGAGAAATTCTGGAGGGAGAGCTAATGGAATCCTTGACAGATTGGATGGGGGTGTGAGAAGAGCTGCAAATGACCCTATAGGGGCCAAGGGCAGGTGGCCCTAAAATATGCCACTTTGGCATATTGATTCTTTTTTAAGATTTTATTTAGAGAGAGAGAGAGCACGGGCACAAGTAGGGGGAGGGGCAGAAGGAGGGGGAGAAGCAGACTCCCTGCTGAGCAGGGAGCCCAGCTCTGGGCTCAATCCCAGGACCCCGAGATCACGACCTAAGCCAAAGTCAGATGCTTAGCTGACTGAACCACGCAGGTGCCCCTTGATTTTATTTTTATTTTGGGGGGTGCAGAGGGAGAGGAAGGGAGAGAATCCTAAGCAGGCAACATGGGGCTCAATCTCACGACCCTGAGATCATGATGTGAGCCAAAATCAGGAGTCAGACATTTAACTGACTGAGCCACCCAGGCGCCCCTGGCATATTGATTTTAAAGTTACTTAAGAATCGGCCTGTGTAAGAAGGACACTCAGCCCCTCCCCTGGCCCCTGAAAGCAGAAAATAAATGTCCCATGTGATAGGTGCCCTCCCTGTACCAAGAGGTAAAGACATCCTTATTATCACCAGATATAGGAAATTCAGGACCAAGAAGGCTGTTTAAACAATGCTTGTTACTTTTTATTAATTTACTACCCCAGGGCAAATTCTGTTTAGAATTCCTTACTAATTGAAGCTCCCAAAGATAAGCTTTCTTTTTCCTATCAATTCTTCACAGATTTACTGTCTCTTTGTCTAAAAAAAATATAAAAACTGTGTGCCTTGGTCATTTCTTCAGGTCTCAATTTCATCATTGGGCCTCTGTGGGCTCGTAATTAACACTTTGGAGTTTTTTTTTCTCCTGTGAACCTGTCTCATGTCAATTTAATTCTTAGTCCAGCTGGAAGATCTTGAGGGTAGAGAAGAATATTTCCTTCCCTTCAATCCCAACATGTGGGTGACGGGGTAAATGGGGGAGAAAGGGGTCACCAGAGGTGCACAGAGTGGAGGTGACAAAGTTGAATTCCCACATGGGGGCTTCAGGGGCCTGTGGGTCTGCACATGGCAACTTGCAGGAGACAGGTGAATGGATTGTTCCAGGTCTCAGAAGTGAGGTGGGCATAAGAGAAGAACATTCGGGAAACACGGAGAAGGGAGTGGTGTGCTGGTAAACTATGTACTGTAAAAAAAAATTGGCATATAAGTGGACCCCTGCTGTTCAAGCCTGTGTTGTTGGAGGTCAACTGTAGTTTTCTGAAAAAAAGTAAAAGCCCTCATGTGTCATTCTTGTCAATCCCCGTGGTGTGCATACGCCCACCATGGCTGATTTCAAGCTATGAATGGCTTGTTCATTGAGGAATAGTGAAGAGCTCACCAAGCTAGTAGGAGCAGGCTCCAGAAGCCACTGCAAGGGGCGGAGTCTGAACAACCCTGATAATTAACAACTGACAAGCACCTCCCCTGTCGCAAGGGCACCATGTGCCCTGTCCCATTCAGCCCTCACAACAGGCTCTCCTCCCCTCAAAGGACAAAAGGAAGCCTGAGTGGTGCTTCGCTCAAGGCCACAGCCACCAAGCAGCAAGTGGAGAGTCTGGGATTCAAACCCAGACACACTGCAGAGCTCAGTGGTTTCAGGAACAAACAGTTTTATCAGGCTTTTATTCCAGTGCCTGTTACATCACCAACGTTTCCTCACATTGTTCGATTCTTCCAGGAGCCTCGGATTTTAATGGAGGAGTGACTATTCCAGTTGGGACAATCAGGACAAGGGACACTGGCAAAAGGGAAGGGGGGGTGGAGGCTGGGGGAGGTGGCAGTGGGTGTGTCTCCAGAGGCCTTGATTCGGGGAAACTCCGACCTTCCCGGGTCAGGACCCCTCCAGCACACCACAGGCCCTGCTGAAACAAAGGACTGCACCTTGCTCACTTGAGATTCAGTCAGGTGAGCCCTAGGGAATCCATCTCCCTCCAAGTGGCCAAAACTGTGAGCCTCAGACAACCTGAGGGCTATGAGGAGCCATGCTCTGGCCTCTGTGGAGAAAGCCAGTCTGTAAGAGAAAAGGATGAATCCAGGGCACAAAGGAAGATGGGAGAGAAAGAGAAAAAATTCTTGTAGCAGTTTGAGCCTCTGGTTCTGGGTGTCCCTGAGGTACAGACCCAGTCCTATCTTGGAATCCCCTTATAACAAATTTCTCAGTTTCCTTAAACTACCTCAAGGTGGCTTCCTGTCCTGTGGACCCAAAAGAATCTTAAGGCATACACCTGCCTTGACAAGATGCCCCCTGCATTTCTCCTTCCTGACAGTGTGTTCAGTCATGACTAGATTGAGCTCTAAATAAAAGAAAACCCCAAAATCAAATACCCTAAACAAGACAGAAGTTTAATTTGCTTTTACATAAATGGGGTCTCGAGGTGGAGTGCCCAGGGCTAATGTGGCACCTCATAATCATGGGGACCCAGTCTTTCATATTATTGCTGTCATCTTCAGTCCATAACTTGTGACCCAAGATGGCTGCTGGAGCTCCAGCCATCACATCTATATTCCAGTCAGTAGTGAAAAGGAAGCAGGGGTTAGAAAAACTTTCTTTAAGGGCAATTCCTGGAAGCCCATACAACACTTTTACTTCTATTGGTCAAAATGTAGTCACATGGCCACAGTTAGCCCAGGGGAACATAGACAATGTAATTTTTGCTGCGCTCCAATGTGTCAAGGTCTATGTTATCAAGGAAGAAAAGGGCATGGATATCAGAGGAAAATCTTCCAAAATCTTATTCCTTCTGCAGAGGTGCAGGGCATCCTGAACCTTCAGCCCCTCAGGCCCTCTAAACTGAGAAGTTTCCGGACAGATATCTGGAGAACTGATTCCACCAAAAAGAAATCATCAACAGTGGGCCAGAGGATGTAGCTCACCTGGGGCAGGTGATGGCCTGGGGAGCTAGCACAAAGCCAAGGAGCTCATGCTAGGTCCTTCTCTCCTGTCTTGTTAACCTGGTTAGAGGCCAGCCTTCTCTCTCCTTCTCAAGAGAGAAACCATCCCAGTCCCACCCAGGGCAAGGTCCCTTCCTGACTGGCTGGGAGCCAACACTAATCAATAACCCAGTGTTCCCATGTGGCAGCCACAGTGAGCGTTTACCTGTGATCCCCCAAAATATACACCTCCAGGAGGCGCCATTTACACAGAGCCCATCCAGTGGGGTTCCACAAGGCAGTGCCATCCTGGTCCACAGAGTCATGTGGTGCGAAGCGGGGGCATAAGAACTAGATTGAGAAGGTGTATCCCCGTATCAGCTTCCAGAGAAGAGCTTGGTAAGGTGGCGCAGGATGGGGTGGCAGAATAACAGAAGATCGCTACTGTTACAGCCAGAACAACAGGGTCGGAGCCAAGCAACAAGAAGCATCTGGTGGCGCGTGGCACGTGGAGGATGGACAGGGATGCAGGGATAGGAAGATGAGCTGGAGGTCTTCTCTGAGCCTCTGGGAGAATAGAGGGGGGCCCTAACCCAAGCAGCACCTCCTGAACTACCAGAATTAACTAGTCCCTTGGCCACATTTGTTAGTGTTCTGACCAGTTCTCAAGGGAGGAGGAATGGGTGGGTGAGAGCAGAAAGCATCAGGTATCTTTCGGACACCTGGAGAAAGGGGAAGGGTGCTCCAGGCAAAGGGAAGAGCAGGGGCAAAGGCATGGCTGTACCCTTCTCATGGTATCCCTAAACCATCAGGCAGGCACACGGCTAGAAGAACTGCCTTTTGGAAGGCACGTGGTTGAATTTCAAAAACATTATGCTGAGTGAAATGAATGCTCAAAATGCACAAGAGTGCATTCAGGTGATTCCATTGATAAAAAATACTGAGGGAGGCAAATCTAATTTTTTTTTTTTTTAAGATTTTATTTATTTGACAGAGAGAGACACAGCGAGAGAGGGAACACAAGCAGGGGGAGTAGGAGAGGGAGAAGCAGGCTTCCGGCAGAGCAGGGAGCCCGATGCGGGGCTCGATCCCAGGACCCTGGGATCATGACCTGAGCCGAAGGCAGACGCCTAACGACTGAGACACCCAGGCGCCCCAAATCTAATCTTTTTAAAAAGGTTCGTCAATGCCTGCCCTGGGGCGGGGGAAGGGGGGGGGATTAACTGCAAAGAGGCACAAAGGAATCCTCTGGGGTCACAAAAATGTTCTGTATCTTGACTATAGTGGTGGTTACATGGGTCAAAACAGACCATAATTTACACTTAAAATGGGTGCATTTTAATAGATGTAAATTATACTTCAATAAAGTTGATTTTTAAAGTATATGGATAAAGTATATGGTCCCCCCTCAGAGATTATGGTCTGGTTGCTTAGGGGTGTAGCCTGGGCACTGGAATTCTGATAAGCATTCCAAGTGGTTCCAATGTGCTGCCAGCAGTGATCTCCAGGTATACCTGGCAAACATGCGTCAGGGTCATGAGGAGTTTGTTCATGCAGATTCCTGGCTTCTGTCCCCAGAGGTTCTGATGCTGTAGGTCTGGGGTGGGGCTGGAACTCTCATTTTAACAAGCTCCCCAGATGATTCTTGAATGTAGAATTTGAGCGCCACTGACTTAGATTGTGCTGTGGGGCAGACCCCACTCCCAGGGAAAGCCAGGAGCTGAGAAGAGTGCAGAGCTGGGCCCTGCTGTATGCCCCTGAGCCAGACTCCAAACCTCTCTGATCCTGCTTTACTGTGCACACTTGAGAACTCACCACAGTTCACAACAGTGGCCACTAGCTAGTGGCCACGTGTGGCTAGTGGGCATTTGAAATGCAGGTGGTTTGCTCTGAGACATGCTGCAAGTATAAAATTTGGGATTTGGGATGAAAAATGATTGTATGAAATGACTGCATGAAAAAAAGATTATAAAGCATCTCAGTAATTTTGTATATCGAATATATGCTGAAATGACAATGTATTGGATACACACTGTGTTAAATAAATTTAATTTTACCTGTTTCTTTCGTTTTAATCCCAAAATTTATTTAACTGTGAAACTATCTTCTTTTTCAATAGGGAACTCATATTCTATAGAATTCTACTTAAGCAGAGGATAAATATGTATTTTTAGTTCTAAAATGCTATGATTCTTTAATTGGTAGATTTCTGAAGAAAGACCTTCAAAGAAATATTCTCTTGCCAACGAGGCCTTTCTCATTCTTTTTCCTAAGCAAGCTCTCCTCTTCCTGCACACCCACTTGCCATGACAACAAGATTCAGCCATGTGCCCATCTATCTCTAAGATAGTCAGGCTCTGCTGACTGCTTGAGTGTGCACAGATGTTCAAAGGCCCCGTGATCAGGGCCTAGCATGCTTACCCACAGTTACCAAGTATTACTCTCACATAAGCCTATTCAAAAAACTGGTCTCCTTACTGTCATCTTTACTTTCATGTTTATACTTTGGCTTTTTTTTTTTTTTTTTTTTTAAACTTGGTCTGATATATCTCTCCCCAAACTTCAAAGTTTGGTACATGGCCCCTCCTCTACCAACTTTCCCTGGCAGTTCCAGTCTACTCTGACCTTTTTACCAACGCAACTGTTCCCACATTAGAATCATCTGTGGAGCGGGGCACCTGGGTGGCTCAGTCGTTAAGCGTCTGCCTTCGGCTCAGGTCATGATCCCAGAGTCCTGAGATCGAGCCCCGCATCTGGCTCTCTGCTCTGCGGGAAGCCTGCTTCTCCCTCACCCACTCCCCCTGCTTGTGTTCCCTCTCTTGCTGTCTCTCTCTCTATGTCAAATAAATAAATAAAAGCTTTAAAAAAAAAAATCATCTGTGGAGCTTCTGCTCCCAGATGCACAAACCTAGACCTACCCCTGCAAGATACTGATTTAGATACTACCTGCAGGTTCACAAAGCTCTGCTGAGGATTCTGATACACAGGAGCAGAAAGTATCTCTCTGACATATGATGCACCTCCTAAACCAATCAAAGTATGTGCTCAGTGCTTCCTGTGGGCCCTTACTTGGGGGCTTTGGGATGCACAGAACACAGCAGCATCCTTACTCTGGGTAGCTCAGAGTAGCTGTGGAGGCGTTCCCTCAACTAAATGTGACGAGCACCACAAAAGCAGGAGTGCAATGCTCTGGGAGCAGGGGCAGGTGGTGGATGGTTATCAAAGGGATGGTAGAGGAAGTTGAGGGAGCCCCTGAAGAACTGGATTTTGCCTGCTCAGTAATTAGGGTATTGTGGTTGTAGCCACATACGGAGTATATGCTTCCATATACCCTGGCAGAAAGTCAGAATGGAAAGGTCAGCAGAGGTCAGGATACAAAGAACTTCAAATACCAGGCTAAAGATGTCACCGTTTTCCTCTGGACAAAAGAAAATAATTTAAGGAAGAAGCATTCAATATAGTTGTTTTCCGGCATTGATTCATAGGATAGAAATCTCTGAGTATGAATTTCTATGAGCACCCACACATTTTTATTAATAACAGTGTGTCACATGCCCTAACCGTAACCCTAACCCTACCCCTATGTCCTAAACGCTAACCCTCTGGAGAGGTCTTTGAACTGCAGTATATCAAGAACATACACTCACCCTCACCCTAGATCTGAGGAAATGGGTTCCTCAACACACAATTTAAAAAGAGAGAGAGAGAAGGCGGCTAGTTATTCTAAAGAAGATCCCAAATATTAAAGAATTAGAAATATTTCTGAAAATGATGTGAGAATAGAGATAAAAACACAACAACCAACTAAATACCTATTTAAAAAGTATTTGGGTGGCTCAGTTGGTTAAGCGGCCGACTCTTGATTTCTGCTCAGGTCATGGTCTCAGGGTTGTGAGACTGAGCCCTGAGTCAGACCCTGCACTCAGGGTGGGGTCTGCTCCTCTCCCTCTGCCCTTCCCACTCCCCACTCACACTTTAAGAAAATAAAACTTTTTAAAAATAAAATAATAAAAAGTATTTAGAGTCCCAAATCCCTTCCTTGCTTCCGCTGGGTAGATAGGAGCCATGCCTATACACTCACCCCAGCAGAAGTCTGAGGATTTGTTCACAGGAAAGGTCTCAAACTGCAGGATGCCAGGCAAATACCCTAACCCTAACCTCTTACCTCAAACCCCTAACTCCTAACCTTAACTTCCTGGAGAAGTCTGTGAACTGCAGGATACCAGGCACATACCCTCACCCTCATCCTGACTCTAACCCTAGAAAAGGGGGGGGGGGGGGAGATGTGGCATATATATGCAATGGAGTGTAAGTCAGCCTTTTAAAAGAATGAAATCTTGCCATTTGCAACGATATAGATGGAATTAGAGAATATTATGCTAAGCGACATGTCAGAGAAAGACAAATACCATATTATTTCAATCATGTGGAATTTAAGAAAGAAAACTAGCAGAGGGAAATGAAAGGAAGAGGCAAAACAAGAAACAGACTCTTAACTATAGAGAGCAAACTGATGGTTACTGGAGGGGAGGGGGGTGGGGGTCAAACAGGAGATGGAGATTAAGGAGTGCACCTGTTGTGATGAACATCAGGTGTTGTATGGATGTGTTGATCACTATATTGTACACCTGAAACTAATATTACACTGTACATTAAGTAATGGAATTTAAATAAAAACTTAAAAAATAGCGTGTCAAGACAATCCATTTTTGGTAAGGAACACTAAAACAGTGACTCTCCATATACATAAGAATATTATCTTCCCACCTAGTTTTTCTTACAATAGCTCATAATACCCAAGTTTCAAGATACAATTTTCAAGGATTCTCACAACTCAATATATATTACATTTAGCTTCAATTACTAATCCAAATCCACCAAAATGATGACCACCTGAAATCCACTTTATAGACGGAGTGCCAAACAGGTGAAAATAATTATCTTGTCTTTTTTGCTTTTTAATGTAACTACTAGACAATTTTATTTTTATTTTTTTTAAGATTTTATTTATTTGACAGAGAGAGAGACAGCGAGAGAGGGAACACAAGCAGGGCGGGTAGGAGAGGGAGAAGCAGGCGTCCCGCGGAGCAGGGAGCCCGATTCGGGGCTCGATCCCAGGACCCTGGGATCATGACCTGAGCCGAAGGCAGACGCTTAACGACTGAGCCACCCAGGCGCCCCTTATTTTTATTTTTTGTAAGATTTTATTTGACAGAGAGCACGCCCAAGAGAGCACAAGCAGGGGGAGCGGCAGGCAGAGGGAGAGGGAGAGGGAGAGGGAGAAGCAGGCTCCCCGCTGAGCAGGGAGCCCAATGCACGGCTCGATCCCGGGACCCTGGGACCATGACCTGAGCCGAAGGCAGATTCTTACTGAACTGAGCCACCCAGGCGCCCCACTACTAGATAATTTTAAAACACACATGGCTCACATTATATTTTCATTGTTCAGTGTTGCTTCCCACTTCCCAAAGGCTGACAAATGGCTCTCAGTTCAGCCTAAGCGTACACATACGAGATTGATTTTAAACTTTTGCGGGGGGTGGGGGGGGGGGGGGGGGGGGGGGGGGGGGGGAGAGTTTGATAAACCATGGTAAAAATTAAAATAGTAATGGGTAGCATTGAAAATGAGCGTGTCCCATACGCCAAGCACATACGCGTCCATATTACTTCACTGAACCTGCCTGGTGTCCTCGTGTAGGGGTGTATCCACTGCTGTGGAACAGATTACTCCGAATATTCACGGTTTAAAAAGCTATGATGGCACACCGTTTCCGTGTCGGGAATTTGGGGGCCGCTTACCTGGGCGGTGCTGGCTCAGAGCCTCTCGAGTTTCCAGGCAGGACGAGGGCCGAAGCTGCAGTTAACTTAACCGAAGGTGTGTTTGAGGTAGAAGACCCACTTTCAGGAGGGCTCATTCCCGTGGCTGGTGGCAGGAGGCGCCAGTCCCCACCAGCAGAACTGTCTCTCCATGGGGCTGCATTTAGGGGTGAGGAAATGCGGACAGAAGAGCCTGAGGCTGGGCCGCGGGAAGAGAGGCTGTGAACAGGGCTCGGAGGGCCGGGAGCCGCCTCGGATGCGGCAGAGCTGGGAGGCTGGCGGCCGCTGTCGGGGAGCCTCGGCCGCACCCCCCCTCCTCCCTGCTTTCTTCGTGGGACGAGCCCTAGCACTGCGTGAAAGCCTCTTCCCTCCCTTTCTGGGCCATGGCTTCCAGACAAAAGCCCGCTCAGAAAGGACAAATCCTGATTGGCCGAAGGCTGAGCCAATCAGATGCTTCCGGTCCTGGGAACAGTCATGTGACATGGCTCTGGCCAATGCCGAGTGAGAGGAAGTCTCCTGGGTGGTGATGGGAAAGATTTTATTGGATCTTGAAGAGAGCTAGGAATGGAGCGGAACTTCGCGTTTTCGGCCTTTGGCCTACGTTGTTGGCGCACGTGGTGGTCACATCTTGGTCTGTGTAGGGAGTCGGCCTCGGGGTGCAGCGTGCTGAGAGCGGGGAAAGGAAATGCAGAAGCTGGGGTTTCTGAGCCACTGAGCCACCGTGTTGACAGCCCGGGAACTGCCCCATCATAGCGATCCCTGCTACATAGGATAGTACATGTCAGAGTTTCCAAACTCTTTTGAGTTCAGATACCCATTTTATGCAGCCAGAAGCATCCAAACTGATATTTTGAAGGCTGCTTTGCTCATCTGATCATAGCCCAGACTCAGTTAAGCATGGGATGGAGTGAGGAGCAGGGACACAGGTGGCAAGATAGAATGTTCATTAAAATGTAAAATATGGGGCACCTGGGTGGCTCAGTCGTTAAGCGTCTGCCTTTGACTCAGGTCGTGATCCCAGGGTCCTGGAATCGAGCCCCGCATCAGGCTCCCTGCTCAGTGGGAAGCCTTTTCCTTCTCCCACTCCCTCCGCTGTGTTCCCTCTCTGCCTGTGTCTCTGTCAAATAAATAAATAAAATCTTTTTTTAAAAATGTTTTAAAATACCAGATGGATATTAAGGGGAAGAAGCCCACCCCCACTCCCTACCCCCAGTAAGACTTGAAGACTGGAGTCGTCACCATTGTAGACTCCTCAGCTTTGCAAGAAGACAAGAGTTTTTCCAATGTAACTCTGAGAGACAAAGCAATTGTACAAATTGTACAATTGTACAAATGTAGATATTTTCCAAAATGAGGGCTAGTGGAATGTCACCATTAACCTTCAAATGGGATATAAAGTGACAGGTTATTAAGTCTAAAAGATGGCCCAGGTTCAAAGCCAGCCTGGAACAACTCAAACCAAAGTTTTTATTTTTCTCTCCTACTTTGTTTCTTTATCTTGGTGGGTGAAACGTGTTGCATGCCTTGTGTTTTTCTGTTAATAATCATATTATTTGTAAGCTTTGCACAGTGGCACTATCATATCCAATGAGGTTTATCTGAGGCGTGATTACTGCCAATTGAAAAATTTCCCCAATAATCCTAGAATTTGCATTTCCTGTGCATTGTGAACGTTTTTACCCGTTATAGCTCCTTCTTTATTCTCATGGTGCTAAAAAAATATGTGATTGCAAGATTTTGACTTGAAACTCTAGGCTGCTCTAACTGCTAGTAACAAAAACCTCAGCAAAGCAAGAAAGAGAACATGTTCTGTCCTCTCGAGACTACAGCTTCAGAAAAGCGGACTCTGCCTCATGAGACTGTCTTGTAAATGTATTCCTAACAAAGGAGTCTTATAAGACACCCAGACTTCATGGGGTGCCTGGGTGGCTCAGTCGTTAAGCGTCTGCCTTCGGCTCAGGTCATGATCCCAGGGTCCTGGGATCGAGCCCCGCATCAGGCTCCCTGCTCCACGGGAAGCCTGCTTCTCCCTCTCCCACTCCCCCTGCTTGTGTTCCCTCTCTGGCTGTCTTTCTCTCTGTCAAATAAATAAAACCTTTAAAAAAAAAAAAAAGACACCCAGACTTCAAAGATGGATGTTGTTGCATCCTCTGACAGCCACCTTCAAACTCCTGTATTAGTTTGCTAGAGCTGCCATAACAAAATATTACTGGTTAGACTGGTGGCTTAAACATCAGGAATTTTTTTCTCATGGTTCTGGAGGTGGAAAGTTCAAGATCAGTGCTGGCAGAGTTTGTTTCTTCTGAGGCCTCTCTTTGGCCTGCAGATGGGCAACATCTTGCTGTGTCCTCAGATGGCCTTTGCCCTGTGTGCACATATCCCTGGTGTCTTTTTGTCTTCTTATGGAAGTCCTGTTGGATTAGGCCTCTACCCTTATGACCTCATTTAAAGTTAATTACCTCTGGGTAATTACCTCTGGGTAATTGAGCCTGGCTGGCTTAATCAGTTAAGCGTCTGACTCTTGATTTCAGCTCAGGTTGTGATCTCAGGTTCATGAGATCAAGCCTCACGCTGGGCTCCGCGCTCTGCATGGAGTCTGCTTGAGATTCTCTCTCCCTCTCCCTCTGCTCCTCCCCCATGACTCATGTACTCATGCGTGTGCTCTCTATATATAAATAAATAAAGTCTTTTTTAAAAAAAAGAAGTTAATTACCTCTTTAAAGGTCCTGTCTTCAATATAGTCACATTGAAATTTAGGGCTTCGACATATGAATGGGGGGCACCACAATTTAGTCCATAACACCTCTAAAACCTGGACTGCTTGTCTTAATAATCTGTTGCCCTTGCTAATAATATGTACACCAACACTCCCTTTTCCTGAAAAGTACAAAGACTTGGGAGTTTTCATTGTCACTTCTCTCTTCTCCCACCCTCGTGGAGCTAAAAATAGCATCATAATTCTGCTAAACCTTCTTATTCAAGCAAATAGTTTAATTCATGTTTTCCTCCTATTGATCTATGGGCTGTGGCTGAAACAGCAACACAAGAAAATTGCTTTCACATGGGAAATGCTGGTGCACCTGTATTTTCTAAATGTTGGGAGAGTAGGTCTGGTGCTGTGACATTCTTGTGCATCTGATTTGATTTAGGACTGGACTGATTCCAATTCTGAGAGGCTCAAAGGGGACAGACCCAGCCCAGGGAAAGAGAGCTAGCTGGGTGCTCTCTGATGGGAAGGAAAAGGAAGCCGATTCCATCAGGCCCTGCAGGCTGAAGATCTGAAGCTGCTGAACTGACCCACTGGGGGAGCTGCTACCGCCACCGTCATAGAAAAGTGGGGAATCAAAAAGTTGCTACTACTGGAGTTGTTGGATCCAGAACCACGCCACACTTGCTAGATTCACACAGATAAGAGCCTCTCAAAATGCACAAAGCCAGTCACTGGTGGTGCCCCAGAAAAAGACACCAGCCTCTCCATGACTGTGCTTGTCAGAATCCACGGCAGAAGCATCATAAGCACCCCCATTTCACTTCTCCTTTCCAAATCTCATGAAGTATGTCACGTTGGCAGAACCCTGGCTTTGAGGGAAGTGAGGAAGTGTGGTTTTAGTTTCCTGGCCCCTGTAGCATGGAAAGGCACACCAGAAGAAAGAAGGCTTGAGCAAACAAATTCACAATCTAAAACCCCTGGGACATTTTCTCTTCAGCTTCCTACATCCAGGGGGAAACCCATATCTGGTCTTTCCCCTGCATAATAGGGCCTGCTTTGCAGAAAAAGGTCCAGATAATCTCTGGTTTCTTTGCAACTGCTTTTCTAGCATCAGCTGGGTGGAGACTTAAGCTCTCAATGAATATCACCCTTCATCCTGGCCTAAAGGCAGAACCAATAGAGTGAGATGCAGAAGTAAAAGAGAGAGAGGAGGCAACATGTTGGCTTAATTACCCAAACAATAAAGAGTATCAGGAAACGTGACTGAGCTGTGTGGCCCAATGGGTTTGACATCACCTCCCCCTCTTTTCTGCTCCCTTAAATTGAGCAGCTTAATTTAGGATATAAATTTGGCTGTGTGTAACAGATTCAAAATAAGAATAGCTTTAATTACATATAAATATATGTAAATGTATTTCTCTCTGCTGTAACAGTGCAAGCTGGTGTTCAGCTCTGCTTTGTGAAGGTGTCAGGAGCCTGGGCTCTTCCATCCTGTTCTTGGCCATCCCTATGGTGTTGTGCTTGTCCCCATGGTCCAAGATGCCACGCCACCATGTCCCCACCCTAGCCTGAAGGAAGAGAAAACAAGAAAGGAAGGGCCCATTCCTTTAAGGGCAGGACCCCAAAACTGCACTTCTGCTCATATCTCATTGATCAGAACGTGGCCTCTGGGCCACACTTGCTGCAAGGGAGGCTGGGAAATGTAGTCTTTATTCCAGGCAACCATGTGCCCAGGGAAAACTTTTTTAACTGTGAAAGAGGGGGCTAATAGATCAGGGGTGAGGGCACCACTAGTTTCTCTTCCATATAATCATACTTCTGGGAGGTCCTTTATCACATGGCAGGAGGTAGCAGGCTACAATGGACTCTTTCAAGAGACAGGCAAATCCAAAAACGGAGGGAAGGGGTCTGAGCCACGCAAGCTCAGTATCCTCTCCCAGACTCATCAATTTCATAACAAGGAAATGGGCCAAAAGCCGTAGCCTTATTCAACTCCAGGTTTCTAACTGGGGCACTATTGGCATTTTAAGTGAGAGGAGTCTGTGTCGCAGAGGACAGTCCCGCCTATTATTGCAGGACGTTTAGCCCAGTTAAACAGCAGTACTGTTCTGTCCTCAGGCATGGTGATAACCTACGTTTGTAGGCAGATATTTCCAAACGCCCTGGGAGGAGCAGGGGTTGGCCTCTGACCAGTCTTTCCATGGAAACATGAAACACGTGGGATAAGACCTCTCCCTATCCAAACCTAGCCCCTGGCGGGACAGGGGGTCCTTTTGGCCTTCCAGCTGCCTTTTACAATTCAGCTTTGTCCCGAGCCGCCCAGCTATTTGTCCTGTTATAAGTGAAATGATGCTTTACTGCTCCCCTCCAACACACCGAGCCCTTGCACATGTGCGCATGCGCATGCACACACGCGCACCAGGAGACATGAATGATGATGTTGTGAGGGCTCAGGGAGCCAGCAACGGAGGACCTGACCAGTGTCTCAGGAAACTCATCATCCCAGGACCGGAGGAAGTGAGGCTGGCTTGGAGTGAGTGTGCCTTACAGGGTTTGGCCTTAGACAATGTATTTAACCACACTCATTGTATTTCTGTTTCCTCGTGTGAAGAAGTGGAAACAATATCTAATACCTATGGATGTTAGGAAGCTCAAGTGACTAAAAGATTGGTGTATATAATGCTTAAGATCACGGACTCTGGAAACCAGCACCTGGGTCTGCCCAGTCATGTACCAGCTGCGTGGCCTCGGATAAGCTAGCTACCCTCTCTGTGCCTCATTCTCCTCCTCTGTAATTGGAGAAAGGCAACCCTGCCATACGGCTCTGTGCCCCACTCAGAGTCAAGTTCTCCATAAATGCTAGCATTTGTCATTATCAGTGTCATGACTGTCTCCTCTAAGCGGGACTCCTGTTCTTTTGTAAATGCTAGCAATTGTCATGATTCTCTCCTCCAAGTGGGACTCGTGTTCTTTTTTTTTTTTTTTTAACTCTAGACATTATTCACATCTCACCAATCTTTCCATTAATGTCCTTCTTCTGTTCCAGGATCCAATCCAGGATCCCACGTTGCATTTAGTTTTCATGTCTCCTGAATCTCCTTTGTGACAATTTCTCAGTCCTACCTTGTTTTTTCATGGCCATGAACATTTTAAGGAACACAGGGTATTTTGTAGAATGTCCCTCAATTTGGATTTGGCTAAGTTTTTCTCATACTTAGACCGGAGTTCTGGGTTTGGGGGTGGGGGAGAATACCATAGAGCTGAAGGAGCTCTTCCTCTTCTTCTTCTCCTTCTTCCCCTTCCTCCTCTCCTTCTCCTCCTCCTCTTTCTTCTCCTCCTCCTCCCCATCCTTGTTCTCCTTCTCCTCCCCCTCCTCCTTTTCCTCCTCCTCCTCCTTCTTCTCCTCTTCCTCCAACACCCCCTCCCCCCCTTCTTCCTCCTCCTTGTTGTTGTTGTTGCTGTTGTTGTTGTTGTTCTTCTTCTTCTTCTTCTCCTCCTATTCCTCCATCTTGTTGTTGTTGTTCTTCTTCTTTCTTCTCCTTCTTCTTCTCCTTCTTCTTCTTCTTCTTCTTCTTCTTCTTCTTCTTCTTCTTCTTCTTCTTCTTCTTCTTCTTCTTCTCCTTGAAGTTCCCTTCTTATCATATCATTTCAGGGCCTACATAATATCCACATGACATCACTAGCCAGGTTGAACTTGCTCCATTGGTTAAGCTATCTGACTCTAATGAAAGAGAAGTGACTCATTAGATGTTATATCTGCCATTTGTATTCTGTTTTCCTACTTAGTTAATCCCTTCCCCAAGTTATCTATGGACTTGATGATGGTTTGTTATGATTTCTGCAAATGTAACTTAGCTATTTCTTGGAGTATCAGCAAGGGTTGATTTCAACTCCATCCTACCTTGACTGGACCATAAAGGCAAGCTATGTATATGATTGCTCCTTGTCTTCTTCTCTCTCTCTTCTTCTTTAAATAATTTTTAAAAATTTTAATGGTGGTTTTAAAAAAAGCTCAGGACACAAAATTTACCGTCTTAACCATTTTTAAGGTACAGTTCAGCAGTAAGTATCTTCACATTGTTGTGCTGCAGATCAGGGCTCATGTTCTTTCAGTGACACACCAAAATTTTTTGCACAGTTATGTGGACAGATATGTTTCATTTTCATCATTATATTTTTGCTGTCATCTGCATTGATGCAAGTAGCCTATTAGGAGGTACTTTTGTGGGTGTTATTATTTAAAAACTGAGTCAAGCTTATTTTAGATGAGTTGTTTTTAAGTAAAATATTGAATAAATAAATAAAAGTGCAGATGCAGTGTACATATGGAAGGAATTAAGATGTGGTATGAGCAAGGCTGAGGTTTGGGATACGAAGACCTGCTAAATCCTCCTCCTCCCCCAAGGCATCCCTTACCCATCCTCAGTCTCCACTAGATCCTGAATCACATGCTCTCAAAAAGCTCTGTTTTCACCTTTCCTTTCCATCAGAGTTCTTTGGGAAGCAAGTAACTAAATCGCAAATCAAACTTCCAGAAAGATCAAGGGGAACATATAGACTCAGATGACACAAAAGCTGAAAGATTAGGGCCAGCTTCAGGCACAGATGGGTCTAGGTGTTTAAATGATGTCATCAGAAATCTGTCCATCTACTCTGCCATGCTTTCTTTTTTTTTTTTTAATTTTTTTATTGTTATGTTAATCCCCATACATTACATCATTAGTTTTAGATATAGTGTTCCATGATTCATTGTTTGTGCATAACACCCAGTGCTCCATGCAGAATGTGCCCTCCTCAATACCCATCACCAGGCTAACCCATCCTCCCAACCCCCTCCCCTCTAGAACCCTCAGTTTGTTTTTCAGAGTCCATTGTCTCTCATGGTTCTTCTCCCCCTCCGATTTCCCCCCCTTCATTCTTCCCCTGCTGCTACATTCTTCTTCTTCTTTTTTTCTTTCTTAACATATATTGCATTATTTGTTTCAGAGGTACAGATCTGAGATTCAACAGTCTTGCACAATTCACAGCGCTTACCAGAACACATACCCTCCCCAGTGTCCATCACCCAGTCACCCCCTCCCTCCCACCCCACCCCCCACTCCAGCAACCCTCAGTTTGTTTCCTGAGATTAAGAATTCCTCATATCAGTGAGGTCATATGATACATGTCTTTCTCTGTTTGACTTATTTCGCTCAGCATAATACCCTCCAGTTCCATCCACGTCGTTGCAAATTCTGCCATGCTTTCTTATGCGTTGGCCTCATTCTAGGCTGCTTTTCTACTCATGGTAGAAAGAGGGCCCCCAGCTGCTCCACACTTAGGTCCCTTCAGCTTTGCAAGCCAGACAGAAAGAAAATGCTTTATTCCCCAGAATTCCAATAGAAGACCTCTGTTTGCTTTTCCTGGGCCTGTGTTGGTGGTGTGTCTAGCTCTCACTGAGGCACGGGGTTGAAATGCTTTTATCGCTAGGCTAGGGTCACGTGCCCAACCCTCCCCCAATCACTGTGGTTGGAGGATGAAGTGCTCTGATCTGGAACCGTGAGAAGGCTGGTTTCTCAAAGCAAACTCCAGATGCTGTTGCCCCAATAAAAGAGCCTGAAAGCTGGATAAGCTGAAACGCCAGACTCATCCACAGACGGTTATTAATCGTGTTGCAAATATTTGCTTATCACCCACTAGTAGTCCCCTGGCCTGATTAATTGCCCCAGCAAGCCTTCACAAAAATCATTTTAAAAAAAAGGCAGTGTGGGTAATGTTAATAAAGATATTACCAAGTTACTTGATAATGACTATTTTCAAACACTTGTGTGTGAAACTTTGCCCCAGGGTAGAAACCTGGACCTCTTTGGGAGGGAAAAGCATGAGCTGCTGAGTCAGATAGGAGTTCAAATTCCAACATTCCCATGACACTCACTTACACATTGTTCATTCACTATAAAAAAAAATTATTGAGGGGCGCCTGGGTGGCTCAGTCGTTAAGCATCTGCCTTCGGCTCAGGTCATGATCCCAGGGTCCTGGGATTGAGCCCCACATCAGGCTCCCTGCTCCGTGGGAAGCCTGCTTTTCCCTCTCCCACTCCCCCTGCTTGTGTTCCTGCTCTCACTCTCTCTCTCTCTGTCAAATAAATTTTAAAAAAATCTTAAAAAAAAAAAAAATTAATTGAGCACCCATGATATGCCCGGCACTGTTCTAGACACTGTGGACACAGCCAGATAAAATCCTTCCCTCCTGATGTTCTAGAGAGGTGGGTGTGGGGATGGGGAGACAGATAATAAACAAGTGGACAAAGAAATGAATAATTTCAGACAGTAGTAAATGTTGGAAAGAAAAGAAAACAGTGTGCTTTGCTAGCAAGAAGCTGGGGCTTCCCCTGTAACAGGCATTAGGGAAGGCCCTTTGGAGGAGTTGCTATTTGATTTGAGACTGGAACGATGAGATGCAATCAGCCATATGTTGACTTGTGTAAGGTGCTAAGAAAAGGGAGCAGCAAGTGCTAAGGCCCTGAGGTGACTCTCTCCAAGAACTGACAAAAGCCATTGTGAATAGCTGTACGAGGTTAGGTGAACTACTTAGCCTCTGTGAGCCACTGGAAAAAGAAGATGATCATACTGACCCCGCAGGGTTGCTATGAGGATTCAATTAAACAACAATCCTTAAAGGTCAAGTGCTGTGCCTGGCATATGGTAGGTGTTCAATAAACGCCAGCTGTTTGTTTGAGCAATACAATTATTGAGGAGGAAAGAATGGGTCCAAAGGATGAGAGAAAGAAGTTTTTGTGGCTTGTTCTTCCAGAATCCAAAATTCAGGATATAGTAGGAGCAAGGCCCTGAGAAAGGGCTTCTGAACATGCCTCCAGGACATCCTGGATACCTATAACAATACTTCGCATTATTTTAATAACTACTGCCATTCATCGAGCACCTACTCTATGCCAGGCACTCTGCTGGGCATCTGATGTCCATGGGCCCCTCTGACTCTGAGGCAGGCACTATTATCAACATCCCCATTTTACAGAGGAGAAACGTGGAGTCTCAGAGCTGATAGTCACGGAGTCTGGAGCCAAGTCAGGAGGCAAGCGAGGCCCCAGCCACCTCCTACCTGATGACCTTTGGCCATTCCTCTCCTCTGATGTGAAGTGACAGAAGCAGGACAATTCCGCCCCACCCTCCATCTTCATCATTCTCCAGGCCAGGAGGGCTGGAAGGGGGCGGGGGCAAAGAGGGAACAAGCGAAACCCTAGAACCCCTTCTCCCAGAATCCCGCCCCTGCGTGCTCCCCACCCACCACTACCATAAACCCGGTGCTAGAGAAGAGTGCAGGTCGGGGAGGTGAATTCCCAGCCAAGAGCAGGAGCCAGGCAGGGAAGCGGGGGGTGTGGCCAGGACGGGGGGCGGGGCCAAAGCTGCGTACTTGACTTTGAGGTCTAGGAGGCCCCACTCCTGACAGGCCCACCTCCCCTGCGCAGCGCCTGGACAAAACGAGGCATGAGGTGTCATCTGGACGCCGGACCCGGCCACAGCCCTGCCTGGAAGAGGCTACTTTTAACAGGTGCGTAAGGAACAGTGGCTTCACCCACAGGTTGGGGACAGGGAGAGGACACCCCCAGGGAGAGTCTCTATCCAAGTCAGAGTTGCCCCTCTCAGAGCTCTGCCTCTAGTCAGTTGAAAGATGCACAAGAGCTCTTGAAGTCCCCCCAAGAGGCCGTGCTATTGACCCTTTTTACCAAGGAAGGGAGGCTCAGAGAGGGACAGAGTCACCTGTCCAAGATCGCTGGCTGGTGAGGGTAGAATCAGAATTCAGGACCAGGACCACCACCCCCCCAGCCCTTTTTCACCAAACTCCCTGGCTCACCCCAGCTATCTACATCTAATAATAATTTTTAAATAATAATAATAAGATAGGGGCGCCTGGCTGGCTCAGTCGGTTGAGTGTGGGACTCTTGGTTTTAGAGCAGGTCACAATTTCATGGCTTGTGGGATGGAGCCCCGCCTGGGGCACCACTCTCATCGCAGAGTCTGCTTGAGGATTCTTTCTCTCCCTCTGCCACTCCCTCCACTCGCATGTCTCTCTCTCTCTCTCAAATAAATAAATAAATCTTTTTTTAAAAAATAATAATAGGGGTGCCTGGGTGGCTCAGTCAGTTAAGCATCTGCCTTCAGCTTGGGTCATGATCCTGGGGTCCTAGGATGGAGCCCTGGGACGGGCTCCCTGCTCAGTGGGGAGTCTGCTTGAGATTCTCCCTCTCCCTCTGCCCCTCCCCCTGCTCATGCTCTCTCTCTCTCTCAAATAAATAAATAAAATCTTAAATAATAATAGTAATGATTATAAAATAACAAGTCATAATATCAAGAGGTCATATGACTGACTTCTTCTACATGCCAGGCTGTTCTAAGAGCTTTCATGTAGTAACATTTAATTCTTAACTCTATGAGGTAAGGGCTATATGATCCCCACTTCATAGTGGAGGAAACTGAGGCACAGAGAGGTTGTGTGCCTCCCCCAGGCCACACAGCTTAGAAATGGCAGAGGGAGAATTTGAACCCAGATGGTCTGACCACCAAGACCACACTTTCCAGAGATGACACACATGCACCTCTCAGAAAGTAAATGAATTGCCTCCTTTTCCAGGTCTTAAAAAGGTCAGTTTCCGTGTAGTTTCAAAACCCCAAACTCCACCCGGTTTAAAGCTTCGCCTCATCCCCAGCTGAGGCCCGTGTCCGACTGCAGTAAGATTCTAGGGGGACATGGTGGGCCTCGGCCTGTTTCTCTTTGTGTCCTTCCTCCCCACCCAGAGATGTGGTCTGTGGCCCTCTCAGGGCCACGGGCAGAGGGGAGGAAGGCCAGGAAGGGGGCAGGAAAGTTTCTACTTGGCTATTTTACTTGTAAGGTGGAGTCAAGCCCTTCTGTGTGGTTGAGGCACCATTGCTGGATCCGTCCGGGTGGGGGGCACTTTGAGGACCCTCGTCACTGCAGAGTATGTTGTTGTGGCTCCATGAACTGGGCCCCCCTAGAGGCTCACCAGCATCTCCTGGCTCCCTCCAGCCTCTTTCTGCCAAGGTCTGCCCTTGGGAGCCCTGTCCCATGAGGGGCCTTGCCAGACAGCCTCCAGCCAGCTCCTTGGCGAGGCATCCACCACTGCCTCATGGGAAACACGAGGACACCTTTGTCATTACACGGAATGCTAGAGGCATGGGTCATTTCCACTCCAGCCTCTGTTCCCTCTGCCCCACAGGCCCTTTCCACTCCATCCCTCACTTGGACACCTAGAGGTCTAAGTTCCCGCAAATTCCAGGGGACACATTTCTAGCTCTCCGGGAGAGGTTCCCTTGGAGCTGCCCTCACTTGGCCTGGGCAGGAAGAAAGCCCCAGGCCTCCCCTCTCCTCCCTCTGGGGGGGGGGGGGGACTCCCAGTTCATTCTCAACTCTGCCCCAGAAAACCTCACTCTGAGCTTCCCCTCTTCTCCCTTCCCACAGCCTGGCGGGGGGTCAAGAGGCTGGTGCTGGCAGAGCTGGTGACCTGTAATCCGTTTTCGAGACCTCAGTTGGGCATGAAGGTTCTTGACAGCTGCTGTTCTGTTCTCAGCCTCTGGTACCTCTGTGGAAATTTTGAGAGCATGGGAGAAGTCAAGTATAACATCTGGCGTGTGTCTGTATATATATAACTGCTGATTGAGGAAGTGTCCCTGACTGAAATAGCCACGCTCCCAAAACCGAAGAGTTCTGAATTATCTCTATGGTTCCAGCTCTGAAATTCCATCCTTCATCCCACAGGCTTAAAATATATGTGCACATACACACACACACATATATATAAAATCTATATAATACCTAAATGAGACTGCCCTCAGCCCTGAAAATTCATGATCTCATAGAATCTCAGGCACTCTTGTGAAATGATTGCTATCAACCACCCTCCTTGATGAGCGGGGAAACGGAGGCTCGGAGCCCAGAAATAATAAGTGGCAGAGTCTGGGTTATGAACCCGGGTCTAGTGGCCTCAAAGTCTCCAAGTGAAACCGTGATTCTACAGCAGATGGAGGAAGGGTTGCCAAGACGTGAGGTCTTCTTAAGGTGCCTTGGGGACACTCGTTGAATCACCAGGCACCTGCAATGGTGTCAGAGTCAGAACTCCATCCCCGAATGCAGACTGGGTGACCTGAGATCTACTTCAATCACTGATTCAACAAACACTCCTGAGCGCCTGCTGGGGGCCAAGCTTGTGCGGGGTGGTGCTGGGGACAGAGCGGCGACCGAGACAGCCCCAGCCCTGTTCTCTTGGGGCTCACAGGCCAGAGAGAAGACAGACCCGTCCCCCAGTGGGTAGGGCAGGAATGTGGGGGCCCAAAGAAGAGGGCTGAGTCTGAAGCTGGGGAGGTGCTGGCCAGGGAAGGCCCTTTCAAAGCTGTCAAAATCGAAGTAAGAGCTCAGAGAAAGGTGGCGTCGCTTATGCAAATTGCATCCCTGTGCCCTTTGTTTCATAAAAGGGGAAGAATGCAAATTTTTTTTCCGTCAAGATAAAAAAGCAACACCCTGAGCAGGTCCCGTTTATTCCCATCACTCTGCGGCTAGAGCTTCCATCACTCCATCTCCTGAGGTCCCTGCCCCGACACAAGTGTAGCGTCTATCACCAAGCATCCCTGAGGGTCAGGGAAGGCTTCAGAACGGGGGTGCCTGAGCTGAAACTGGAATCACAGCTAGATGAAGAGTTAGGGGGAACAGCATTCTAGGTAGGGGGACCCGCATGTGCAAAGGCCCGGAGGCCAGGGCAACTGCACGGAGTTCGGTCTGCCTGATGCAGACAATGAGGGAAGAGTGGTGAGAAGAGCGTGGAGATGTAGGAGGGTGCCAGGCGAGGGGATCTGCGCTGTGTCCTGAGAGCACTGGGGAGCCACAGAAGGCTTATGGACAGGGGAATAGAAAAGTCACACCAGGGGCGCCTGGGTGGCTCAGTCGGTTAAGTGTCTGACTCTTGATTTTGGCTCAGGTCATGATCTCAGGGTCGTGAGATCGAGCCCCATGTGGGGCTCCATGCTCAGCGGGGAGGCCACTTGAGATTCTCTCTCTCCCCTTGCCCCTCCCCCCAACTCTCTCTCAAATAAATACATAAATCTTTTTAAAAAGAAAAATGACACCAGCTGCCGACTCAGAGATAAAACCAGTGGAGGTACGAGGAGGGCAGTGAGCCCCCCTCACCCACCCAGAAGGCCCTGTAATGGGACAACTCCCAGCTCTCCACTTTTGACCTTGGCTCTGAGACTCAAGCTCGCTGTGCCTCAGTTTCCCTGCCTATAAAACAGACTAGTGCTGACCTCAGAGTTGTAGAGGGGACCAGTGAGGTCATGGCTGGGAGAACCTGGCACGGTCCCTGACACGCAGCCAGCATGGGGTGTCAGCTGACCCCCTCCCCCAGAAGCTGCCCTTCTGCGACCTGTCACAGCCGGTTCCAGAGCCCAGCACTGTCTGTATCTGGTGCTGCTGCCCTGGGAGTCATTACCCCCGCTACCACTTCTCATTCCAGGAGAGAGCTGATGTTTTCACGTTTGTTCTGTAAGTGGGTATTTCTGATCCTTAGAATGTAACCACTTATTGTATTGCTTTTGTTTTTAATCTTTAAAAGACATATTTACAGCACCCCAAGGACTTGCAATTACAGAAGCAAGAATGGTAATAGTGATGATAATTATAAATATAATGTCAAGCATTGATTTGGCAGTCACCTTGTTGGTACGCTGTTCTAAGCGCCCTTTATAAGCATTAGACCAGGGCTTCTCAACATCGGCACTACTCACATTTGGGGTCCAGTGCTTCCTTGTTGCTGGGGCTGTCGTGAGCATGGTAGGAGACTGATCAGTCTCCTTGACCTCTACCCACTGGGTGCCAGTAGCACCTCCCCCACCCCACGTCATGACAACCAGAAAGACTTCTAGACATTGCCAATGTCCCCTGAGGGGAGCAAATCATCCCCAGTTGAAAAATCACTGAAGGCATCATCATTCCCATTTTATAGATAAGGAAACTGACGCTCGGAGAGGATAAGTAATTTTCCCAAAGTCACCAGAGCTAATAAGTTTTGGGACTTGCACGCTGGCAGTCCAATTCCGGATCTTACATTCTGGTGTGTGTGCATTTGTGTGTGTGTGAAAGACTATTGAGAACATTTATGCTCTCCTATTTCCTTTATTCAAATTTTACTCAATTTTTGAATGGGTTGTATATTACCAAGGTTTAAATCTCAAAGATATAGAAAAGACCTTGAGTGAAGTCTCTGTCCTATCCACCCACCCAGTTCTGAGCCTTCCCTCCCCGCCATCACACACAGAGCCACTGTTTTTGTGCATCCTTCCAGGGTTTCTTTGTGTGTTTATAAGAAATGCAAATATATATTTACTTTTCTCCCGTTTTTACACCAAAGGTAGCATACCATAAGAACTATCCAGCAGCATGCATTTGTAACTTAACTACATACTCTGGAGATCTTTACCTCTCAGTTCATGCCATTCCGGAGTTCTTCCTCATCCTTTTGTACAGGTGTATCGTTCCACTGTGTGAATGGACCATAATTTATTAAATTGGTTCCCTATGGACGGGCACTTGGATATTTCCAATCTTTAGCCATTATAACTAAGGTGTGACAAATGACGCTGCCCGTTAGTCATTTTATATTGAGAAAGTGTATCTGTAGAACACATTCCCTGACGTTTAATTTCAGGGTCAGAGGATATGGAGGGCACCCAGGTGGTTCAGTCATTTAAGTGTCTGACTTCGGCTCAGGTCATGATCTCAGGGTGCTGGGATCGAGTCCTGTATCAGGCTCCCTGCTCAGCGGGAAGTCTGTTTCTCTCTCTGTCTGCTGCTCCGCCTGCTTGTGATCTCTCTCTCTCTCTCTGTCAAATAAAAATACAGTCTTTAAAAATAATAATAATAATTTGCTTTTCTCTTACCATGAGCACGGCTGAATATTTGACATTTCTATTTTATTTTTATTTTTATTTTTATTTTATTTTATGAATGGCCTACCCATATCCTTTGTATACGTTTCTGTTAGGTTGTTGATATTTTTCTTATTGATATCTCAGAGCTTTTTACATATTAGCAAAATAAGCTCTTGGTCTGTGAGATCTGTTGCAAATCATTTTTCCTGGTATGTCATTGTTCTTCTGACTTGGTGGGTGGTATTTGTTTTTTTCCACTTGGCTGAAGTTCTTTACATTTTCATCTCAGGTGTTTCAGTCTTTTATGGCTGGACCTTGTGTTCTTACTGCAACAGCCATCAATCCAATGAGAGGCAGAAGAGTGGGGTGGGTAAGTGCATAGGGTCTGGAGCCAGACCCTGAGGATTTCACTCCAAGCATTAAGCCACATGGAAATTTAATTAAAGGAAGTGAGAGCAGCTGGGGATGGTGGGGCACACTCACCAATCTACTTTACTGACAGAATTTTGCTTGCCTGGGTGTGGCTCACAGCCCTGCTCTTTATCACCTATGACATCCTGGACAATGGTCTTCAGTTCTCTGAGCTTCCATTTCCTCAGTCCTCCTGGGGGTATAATAATTGTGTCACTCAGGGTTGAGGTAGGAAATGGTCTACTCAAAAGGAGTAATGACGGGGGTTAATAAAGGGACTATTTGCAGAGGTGTAGGCAGGACATAGGTAAACCCACCTGAGATTGTGCAACACCCAGGGACTAGCCACAGCAGAAAGCTATTACTTCCTCTGTGCTAGAAGCCGTGTAAGTGGAAGAGCAGACCCCCAAAACCCAAAGACAGTGGTGTATGGAGAGGGACACCAACGGCAGCCTTATTAGAGGGACAGAGCCGACCCATGTTGATGGAGCAAGGAGGGAGCTGTGGGACCAGCTACCTCAAGGTCACTCCCATTGGCAGAAGCCAACCCGAAGCAAAAGACATGGGGACCTGATGATGCAGCTCAAAGAAGTCAGCCTTTCAGGAAGCAGAGTAGGGCAGAGGTCAGAGAATGGATCTGCAGGATACCCTGAATAATGTGTGCTTGGTGGGGTCGATGAAGGAGTAAGTAAGATAATATATGTTCATTGCTTAGAACAGTGTCTGGATTGTAGGAGGTGCTCAGTGAATGTTCCCTTTTATTTCTTTTTTTTTAAGATTTATTTATTTGAGAGAGAGAGAGAGAGAGAGAGAGTGAGCAGGGGGAGGGGCAAAGGAAGAGGGAGAGAGAGAGAATCCTCAAGCAGACTTCCTGCTGAGTATGGAGCTCGAGCCCAGGACCCCGAGATCATGACCTGAGCAGAAATCAGGAGTCAGACACTTAACCAACCGAGCTACCCAGGCGCCCCCCCTTACACTATTTCTGTCATTATCACTGTTATCAGCTCTTGATGTGCCACACTCCTCGCCAGCTCGGGAAGGTTTATTTGCTGGGGCATCATCTCGCCTTTGGTCCCATTTGCTCTCTCTGCTCTCTCCTCTCCTTTCCCACATCCTCCAAGGCATCCTGATCGCATCCTGCACCTGTTCTGCCTCCTTGGACCTGCCCGCCCCCGCATCTCCAGACCCCTTGACCGAAGGAGCCAGTGCCCGCCTGCCTGTCCCCGGAAGCCCGAATGGTGTTCTCTCCACTTCTTGGTTCCAAGGGCACAAGGCCCGGCCAGAAACCATGATCTTCTCCCCTGAGGGCTTCCCAGGGCCCAACCACATCGGCCAGGAGACACTGGACACCCAAAGCAGCCTGATCATCGGAAATGCAACAGCTCAAGACACAGTGCTGGAAACCAGCAGAGGACGCAGGAGTGCGACAGAGCAGATACTTGGCCAGGGTGAGTGGGGCCGAGAGGGACCGAGTTCTCAGGCAGAGAGAGCAGCGTGGGCAAGCTGGAGGGGCAAGAGAGATCTGGAGAGCACAAGAAATTGTGCGCAGAACCGTATAGGGGGTGCAGGCCATGCGAGGCCGTTGGCTTTTCAGTGTGACTTGGGAAGGCAGGTAGAGCTGGTGGTCTGCAGGGCTGACCATGCGGGGCTGACCATGCGGGGCCTGAGATTTCCACTCAACAAAACACTTACCGATGCTGATTCTTACATATGCATCAAATCCTTTTTTAGTGCCTTCTCTGTCCTGGGTGGGGCTGGGCTCGTGGGCAGGGACATGCAAGAACCTAGCCTAGGAGACAGGTAGGGCTCCCCAGAGGAGGGGCCATCCGAGCTGGGACCTGTAAAGCCGATCAGGAGTTTGCCCCGTGAAGAGTGGGAGAAAGTTCTCCTTTAGAGAGACCAGCTGGAGTAAACACCAAAAAGCAGGAAAGACAGGCTGCAACTTACTGAGCCCTTGCTACGTACCAAACACAGGGGATTTTACAATGACCCAAGAAAGCAGATGCTCCGAGCACCAACCCCACTGCACAGGTGGGGAACTAAGACCGAGAGGTGATGTCAATAGCCTGTGGTCACCTAGAAGCAAAAGGCCAAGCTGCGATTCTACAGGACTCTCTATGGTCCTGGAGCTTATCTCCTTTCCCACGGCCTCTCTAGCCCAGCACCATCTTCAGGGTACCAAAGGTGGGGAGAGTTCCCCCACCTCCCGTGCCCGTGCCATGCTCAGCCTGGAGCTTGTGCAGCCTCTGAGACCAGGACAGCCTTGCAAAGACGTGGCTGCCCCACCAGTGACTAGCCTTGTGTCCTTGCAAAGCTACTTCCCATCTGTGTACTTCAGTGTCTTCATCTGTAAAATGGACTCATGGTAGAACCTACCCCATAGGGTTGTGTTGAGGATTTCAGTGAGTAAATCTGGTGTTTTTCAAGCTTTTTCAATCATGACCCACAGTGAGAAATGAACTTCACATCATGACCTGGTGTGTACTTGTATACACACACACACACACACACACACGCGTAAGGCACATGTCATAAAATAACAGTTATTGCTATGAGCAATGCATTCTGATATTTTCTATCATATTATAGCTCATGTCACATTTCAAATGCTGATTACAACTTTCTTTTTTTTTTTTAAGAGTTTATTTATTTATTTGACAGAGACATAGCGAGAGAGGGAACACAAGCAGGGGGAGTGGGAGAGGGAGAAGCAGGCTTCCCGCTGAGCAGAGAGCCCGACGCGGGGCTCGATCCCAGGACCCTGGGACCATGACCTGAGCCGAAGGCAGACGCTTAACGACTGAGCCACCCAGGAGCCCCTGATTACAACTTTCCAAATGATTTCGTCCAAGCATGGATGGGTCTCACTCACTCATAACCAGCCATGAGTTAGCACGTGTTTGGAATGGTGTTTGGCTTCTAGTAAGAGCCAGATCCAAGTGGATATTACATTGATTCCTGTTTCTACACCTGGTGGGCTCTTTCTCCTCCTGCCAGGCTTAGCTGATTCACCACCTCCTCCAGGAAGCCTTCCATGGGTTCTTGGTTTGAGCTAAAGTTCTTTTCACTTTATCATATTGCATTGAAATTGGAAATCAGCTCAGTGTGGAGGCTCCAGGCACTCACCACGACATCAGACTTGCGGGCTCAAATACTCGCTGTGCCTCTCTCTGACCATGAAGCCTGAGCCTAAGAACCCCTGGACCTCAAGTCTTTAACCTGGAAAGAGAACTATTATGGATGCCCCATCTCTGTAAAGAGGGTTCCCAGCAGTCAGGCGCAGGTCCCGAGCCTTTGGAGACCCCCTCTTGACTCCTCTCTTTCTCTCCAATCAGCAAATCCTGTGGGCTCTGCTTTCAAACTAATCCAGAATCCAGCCACTCCTCCCAGCTCTTCGGCCTCACCCTGGGCCAGCTGAGGGCTGGGCAGCTGGGATATTTATATACCAGCCCATGCCAGTCATCGCGTAGTGCCTTGGCTGTGCCCATCTCCCAATTCTCTGGCCTGCTTCCACCTTGGCCAGAGCAGGCTCTGGCAGCCGGAGAAAGTGCCCAGGCAACAGGTGCAATGTGGCAGTTGGAAGCGGTGAGGGTGAGGGTGAGGGGCTGGGGTGGGGGCGCCAACAGCTCTGCCACGCTCCATGTCTGGAGCAGCACTGGGCACCAATCAGGAACTCCAGACACATTTGTTGATGAATGAATGAATGAATGAATGTCCCTGTGTTGGACAAAAGAAGTGCTCAGCCTCTGTGAGGGGTCTCCATCCATGTGGCCTTGCTCTCTGTTTGCACAGCCTGCTCCAACGGAGTGATGCTGCTGACATTCCCTTATGTCTTCGAGGGCGTTATCCAGAGTGACCTCAACTACTCAGTGATCCTGGAGTGCCTGGCTTCTTCTATCACCCCCAAACCCGTGCTGCACTGGACCTTCAACGGGAAGCCCTACAAGATTGGGGCTATGCTGATCATCCGGAGGTTGTCCCTGGAACATCTGGGCACCTACGTGTGCACAGCCAAGAACAGCCAGGGACAGTGTTCCTCCTATCCTGTGACCCTCTTGCTGCCGCGTGAGTCCCCCCGCCCCCACCCCAGACTTCTGCATCCTTGGTTGCATTGAGCCACCTACAGAGCGGTCCACTCTGAGCCCCTCTCCAGCCAAGATGTCATCCCGTCCTTCCATCTGCCTGGCAGAGTGGGGATTATTAGCCCATTTTACAGAGGCTGCAGCTCACAGAGATGAGCTCGAACAAAAGCTCAGCTCAGGATCTGGAGCCAGCGATCTGGATCCCGGCTCCAACTATTGGCTGGCTGTGTGAACTTAACCTCTCTAGGTCTCAGCACATACCTGCAAAAAAAAAAATGCAGGTGATAATGAGTGGTTCTGAGCACAGGCTTTGGAGTTTGAATTCTGGCTTCACCACTTCCTAGCTGTGTGACTTTAGACCCCTGCCTTGACTTCTCTGTGCCTCAGTGTCCTCATCTGTAAATTGGGAAAATAATAGCGCCCACCCTGAAGTATAGTTGTGAGCATTCAATGAGATAAGGAGGTGAACAGCTTAAAATAATAGAGCCCAGTGTTACTGGACACGAGTGAGTGCTCAGAAAGCATGAGCTAGTATCGTGGCTGCAATTACCATTATCCATATTATTATTAATTTTGTGACTATTACTGTATGCGGTGGCACGTGTGGAGCCTCAGGGGGCAGTAACAAGAACAGCCTGTTGGGATCAGGAAAGTGGTCTAGGAGCTGGTTAAACCTGGATTCAATTCCCGCCCTTGTGCCTTCCTGGCCAGGTGACTTAAGATAAGTGACATCCCTTCTCTGAGCCTCTGTTTCTTCCTGTGTATAATGGGGGTGACTGTGTATACCTCTGCAAGATTGTCATAAGGAGCAGAAATAATACATGAATGAGGCCAGCAGAACACCTGTTGGAAAGCAGGTGCTTAAAGGGCACCTGGCTTGTTCTGTCGGGGGAGCATGAGACTCTTGATCTTGGGGTCGTGAACTCAAGCCCCGCGGTGGGCGTGGAGCCTACTGAAAAAAAAGAAGAAGAAAGAAAGCAGGTCCTTTAAATAGCAGCTATCCTCATGAATATTATTTTTCGTGTATTTATGCATGGAGGATGAGAGGCCTGGAACCAGCTAAAATGGTACAGAGGACTGGCCAGTAGAGAAGTAGGGGAGGGACTTGGGCAGCAGGGAACACATGAGCAAAGGTCCAGAGCATGGAAAAGGCAAGGGTGATGGAAAGTCTGGCTTGGCTGGGTCCCAGAGAGCTGCCATTTCTTCCCAGCCAGGCTCTAGTAGGAGCTTCAGGATTTGGTTTGGGGGTGATTCACTGGGAGAAAAAAGTTTAAATCCTGTAGCAGCAGGTGACTCTGATATGTTCATTGAGAATGACTTTCAGGTCCCCCTTTATTCGTCCATCAACTATTCTGGAAATGTTTATTGGCTGCCTACTACATGACCAGCCCGTGCTGGGTGGTGTTGGGGACATTCTGGAGACAGCCCTGGCCCTGTCCCCAAACAGTAATGTTTGAGTGGGGGACAGACTGGTGGGGGACAGACCCGTCCACAAACAGTAATGACCAGAGTGGGCAAGACTGGGGTGGGGGAGCCAAGGGGCCACTTGACCCAGCAAGCGGGTCAGGGAGGGCTTCCTGGAGGAGGGGACATCTGAGCTGGTACTAGGATACATAGGAATTATCCAGGCCAAGGGGAGGAAAATGGCATAAATAGCATTCTAGGGGGTACAAAGGCCAGGAGGTAGAAGAGAGAGGTGAGCTCAGAAATTGAGTAGAGTCCCGTGGAACTAAGTTAACAAGGTAGGGAAAGAGAGAGAGAGCTGAAGCTGGCCGAGTGGCAGGGCCTCAAAGGCCAAAATGAAGGATGCTTCCTCCCCAGGTCCTGGGAAGCCACAGCAAGGTTCTGAGCCGGGGACGAACAGGGTCAAGTTTGAGCTTTCCACAGACCCCTCTGGCTTCTAGGGGTGGGGAGGTGGGAGGGGGAGGGACTGGGGCAGGAGATCCAGGAGGAGGCTGGGGTGGAGGCCAGAGGATGGGAAGGAGGGGGTAGACTGAAGACACGCTCAGGAGGTGAAATGGTGGGAGGCGGCGGTGTGGAGGGAAGATGGCTCCCCCAGTCTTGCCCCTTCTTGGTCCCCAGAAGACAATGTGGATCCCACAGACGCTGAGCCCATCGAGCCAGACCCCGTTCTCACCGTGTCAGGAGGAGCTGCTATAGGCCTCCTCGTGGCTGGAAATATAGGGGCCATGATGCTGATAGGGGGCATAAGCCTCACCATCGTCCAGAGCATAAGGTATGTGCTGCCCTTCACCTCTGTCCACTGCCTGACATCCGCTCAGCCCCCACAAGACACAGCTCACTCTGCAGCAAGACAGAAACCCAACCAGCAGCCTCATCCAAGAAGCTTTAGACTCAGGGAGGAGGATACCTACCCCTGACGCATGCACCCAAAGTGACACCGGGGAACAAAGAGACAGAAAAGGATTCCGGAGCTCATCTGCCTAGGTTCGAATCCTGGCTCTATTCCCTACCCGCAGTGAGGCCATGGGCAAGTTGCTCCCGCTGTCTGTGCCTCAGTTTGCCCATCTGCAAAATGCCATCCTTGGGGCTGTTGTGAGGATGAAACAAGCTACTATTTCTAAAGCATCCTACACCTGTGCCCGGCATGTGGTCAGTGCTGTATTCAGTTCTTCTACACATATCAATCCAGTGCACACCCTGCCGGCGCTGGGGAAACCCTGGGAATAGCAGCCGGAGTCCTGGACCTCAGGAACTTGCATCCTAGTCAGAGACACCAGCAATTCACGTGATGACCAAGTAAAATATTATTTTATTTTATTTTTTTAAAGATTTTATTTATTTATTTGACAGAGAGAGTGAGAGAGCACAAGCAGGGGGAACAGTTGAGGGAGAGGGAGAAGCAGGTTCCCCGCCAAGCAGGGAGCCCGATGCGGGGCTCGATCCCAGGACCCTGGGATCATGACCTGAGCCGAAGGCAGACGCTTAACCATCTGAGCCACCCAGGTGCCCCGACCAAGTAAAATATAGATAGCCTGTTGGATAATGATGAGTGCTAAGCAGTGGAGTAAGGCTGGGAAGTAAGGCCAGGGTTGGGGTGGGGTAGGGTTTAATTAAGTCAGTGAAGGCCTCCCCAAGAAAGTGACATCTGAGCAAAGACACTGAGCAAAGGAGGGATGGATGTCAGTGGATGTCTGGCAGAAGGGCATAGCCAGGAGGGAAAATAGCCAGGGCAAAAGGCCCTGAGGTAGGACTTCCCTGGTGTGTTCAAGCAATAGCAAGGAGGACAGCGTGCCTGGAGTGCTGTGAGGAATGGAAAGAGAAATAGGGCATGAGATCAGGGAGGGAATGGGGATGGGGGTGGACAGAAAGTGTAAGGTCTTGTGGGCCATATAAGGACTTGGCTTTTGTTCTGAGTGACATGAGAACCATGGAGGGTTTAGAGCAGAGGAGGGATGGGATCTGACTTATATCCGACTTGCATTTCATTCCTAGATGTATTAGCTATTACTGTAATACTGTAATATCTTACCATGTATTGAGCGCCTATTATGTGCTTGCTAAACATTATTCTACTTAATGTCCACAAGAGCTCTGCAGGTGTTGGGGGGAAGGGGGAGGGGCGGTGGTGGATAAGAGAGAAAATCTTGTTTTTGTCAAAGAGGAAACTAAGGCTCAGAGAGAAGTGACTAGCCCTAGACCCCACAGCTAGAGAGGAATTCAAACCCAGAACCCTGCCTCATTCCTAGTTCTCGCCCCTAACCTCAACTGCCTCTTCTCCTGCCATAACAACACAAGCCTTCATAGCTTATGTACTGCAAGCTGACATGGTTTGCAAAGGCCTTGGGGATCAACTGGCAGAGGCTGGGGCCAAGTCTCCAGTCCCTGAGTCCCATGTGGAACCTTCCAGGGGTGAGGCAGGGCCAGGCTACTGCCTGAATCCCCTGCATCCTCCTCCTCACTGTAGCAGCTGCAACTTCCTGGGCCCTCAGTAAGTGCCAAGAGCCTTCAAGTCACAGCTACTCCAAGGGATGGGTACGTTCTTGTTCTCATTTTCCAAGTGAGTAAACCAGAGAAACTCACCTTGCCCAGGGACACAGCTGACAAATGGCTGACCCTGAACCAAACCCAGATTCAAATCCAAAATCATGTTCTTAGAGGGGAAGGATGAGACATCCAGTCCCTGCCTCCACGAGCAGGCAGGAGGGGTCATTTCCTGTCCTCCCACAATTTTGGCCAAGACGTATGATGACGGACAGACAGACGCTGACGGCAGCCAGGAGGAACCAGCCTCTTCCAATCATGGCAACCTTGGAGATGAGGTCATGAGGACAGGCGTGGCTGTCTTGTCCCTCCCAGTGGGGAGGAGCAGTCCTCGGGAAAGAGGGGTATGGGCTGAGGGGAAGCCCCACACACATCCACCACACCCACCAAGGGCCAAAAGAGATCCCTGTTGTTTGCAGTTAAGGCCCTGGGCCCTGAAGCCAGGCTAACTAACCTCCTACCCTATCTGTAAAACAAGGATAATGGTAATTCCTACCTCAAAGGGAAAGTGTGCAGATTACATACATAGCAGGAGTAAAGCACTGCAAATAGTACCTGGCAATGGTAAACCTTCAAAAAATGTCAGCCACATGATGATGATGATGATGGTGATGGTGATGATGATGATGACGATTTCACTCTCTCTCTCTCTCTCATTATAGGACTAACAGACAAAGAATACGGATATGCTGCTGAAGTGGGCACTTGTCTGTCAGCCTCAGAGGTGATGCTGGGAAGGGCAGCAAGAGAATCCTGGGGCTGGGACAAGATGAAGTTCCTGGGGGCTCCAGATGAGACCTCCTCCCTCCTGATCATTTGTCTTTGGGATGTTCTCATCTTGCTGAGAGTCCCAGAGACTGCCTTTCTCTCCCTCTCCCCAGCTGCCAGTGTCCCACCTGCCCAGCTCACCAAATCCCTGGAAACCACCTACACAGGCGGTCCATATTTCATAAAATTTGTGGGCTGAGAGCAAAGGATACTCACTTAAGTGGGTCAATAAAAACAAAAGGAGGAATTTAATACAAGGATCCAGGAAGACTTCCAAAACTCCAAGGGTGTATCAGTTAGCACCTGCTGTGTAACAAACTATCCCCCACCAAATTTAATGGCTTGAAAAGACAGCCATGGATTTAGCTTACAATTCTGCAGGGTTATCAGTTTGGGCTGGGCTCAGCTGGGCCATTCTTCTGGTCTCTGCTGGGCCCACTCATGCACCTGTGATGAGTTGGCAGTTACCCAGGGGCTGTCTGGACTAGGACAGTTGTCTGAAACAATTAACCTGTCCTCCACATCATCTATCATTCATAGCAGGCCAACCTGAGCTTGTTCACATGACAGAGGCAGGATTCCAGGAGTGAGAGCAGAGGGGCAATGCCTTTTAGGCCCAAGGTTAAGAATGGCACATCATCATTTCTGGGGCACCTGGTGGCTCAGTTGGTTGAGCAGCTGCCTTCAGCTCAGGTCATGATCCTGGGGTCCTGGGATCAAGCCCCATGTTGGTGGGGGGGGGGTCCCTGCTCAGCAGGGAGTCTGCTTCTCCCTCTCCCTCTGCCTCTCCCCGCACTCGTGCTCTCTCTGTGTCTCAAATAAATAAAATCTTAAAAAAAAAAAAAGAAGAAGAAGAATGGCACATCATCATTTCTGCCATATTCTTCTGGCCAAAGCCAGCCATGTGGCCAGCCCAGATTTGAGGGGTGGGAAATGGACAACACCTCTTGATGAAAAGGAAAGAATCCGTGGCCATTTTTTTCAAGCTTCCACCGAAGCCAGTGTGTGATCAGAAAACAGGAACGCTGCTGGAACCAGGGCAGGGCAGTAGCTTGCTGCCCCTCTCGGCCCCCAGCCCTCACCCCTTGTCATCCTCTTCTCTGGGTACACGGGATTCCACAGTTCTCTCTCTGTCTCTCTCTGCATGTGGGTGCTCAGTGTTTCTCCATCCGCGTGGGAAAAGACTCAATCCCATAACTTCTAAGTCCACAGAATCCCTTCGCCTTGTCCCCAAAACCCCTGGAGAAGGCATCTGATTGTCTCACTAGGGTCAGGTGTCAACCGTGGTCCCATTCCTGTGGCTGGGATGGGGGCCAGGAGGATTCATACAAGCAGAGTTCGATGGGCTTAGCCCTGTCTGTGGGGGCTCGTTGCCCAGAAAACAGGAGAGGTTTTGCCTTGTAAACTGGACAGACACCCCAAAATGTCTTCTACACATGCAGCTTATTTTTGCTCCTTTTCAAAAAAGAAAAAAAAAATAAACTAGAGCAGAGACGTGGGGGAGGTGGTTACAACCCTCAGAAGTCCATGGCCCATTTGTAAATAAGATTGACCACTTGATTTTGAGCTGTTGGAGAATCCTGGTAGATGGCAGGCTGAGGGGAAAGGAGTATGGATGAAGCTCCGGCGTGGATGCATCTAACATCTGAGGAACATCAGTGCTTTTGTGACCAACAAAAAGCCACCTGTCACGTCATGATGATTAGCAGTAATAGGAGCAGACCTGAGTTCAAACGTTGTCTGCCAAGTGCTGTCTCTGTGTCAGCCCCTATGCTACATACCTTAGGTGATTCATGGGTCATATCATCTTCACTGAACCCACTGAGGAAAGGAGAATCCACCCCCATTTTCCTGACAAAGCAGGGGAGGCTCAGAGAGAGGGTAAGTGACTTGCCCAGGGTCACATGGGTAGCAAAAGGTGGAGCTGTTCTCCAAGCCAGGTTGCCTGGCTCTGTTTCCAATCACCGCACTTTCCTGTTGCTCGCTCCTTGTGGCCAGGGCCCCCTTCCCCTACTTTCATGAGCTCCCACCTACTGTATCAGGTAGTGGTCATTTTGCTCGTGTACACAGGATAAAAGTGATGCTCGGAAAGGGCAAGTGACTCACCTGAGGTAACACAACCATGCATGATGCCAACTCGAGTCTACCCAATTCCAAAACACGTGCCTTAGACCAGTGCTGTCCGATAGAAGTCTCTGTGGTAATGGAAATGCTCTATATCTGCACCATCCAATGCATGTGGCTATTGAGCCCTTGCAACGTGGATAGTGTGACTGAGGAACTAAAATTTTTACTTGTTTTTAACTCAATTTAATTTTAATTTATATTGCCACCTGTGGCTAGGGGCTATTGTACTGGACAGTGCAACTCTAACTCCTCATTGTTAAAAATAAATAACCCCCCCCCCAGCACCCATATGTGTAGATCACTGACTCTGGGGTCCTTGCCCTGGTCTGTCCAAGGGTTCAGATTTGCTTGGAAATCCCTAATATCTAACCAGTTCCTTTGTCACCTAAGGCATCCTGCTGTACCCCCTTCTCTCCTCCCTTTTCCCTCCACCGTTAAAGAAGAAGTTAGTCATTTCCTGCTTGCAGGGTGACAAGTTCTTGCAGCACCAAATCTGGCCAGGTCTCAGCAATGACACTGCAACCACCCCCCAAACAAGCTGTCGTCCGGCCAGGCCTGTAGCTAGTCTGTTTCCCTTGCCCGTTGGAAAAACTGAGAATTTTTGTGAAGTCCCTCCCCACTCCTAAAGATAAACTGGGCAAATTTCCTCAAAGAGACCTCCTGACGACCCCTGTTATAAATTCAGTCTGCTGGTGGAACTCTGTCCGAGCACTGTTCTGCTTAATGGCGTTTAACCACATTATGTCGTTAAGTATTTATTGGTGTGAATATTTAATATTTATCCCATCCGCTGGATTGTCAGATCTGCGATAGCAAGATCTGTATCTGTTACATGGTATGTGCTCAACGAACCTTGCTCCAGCAGGCTCACCATGGAAATCAGGTTTTGTGTTGTTTTTTGGGTTTTTGGGGGGGTTTTTTTGGAGAGAGCCAATTTACCAACACCCCACTGAAAAATGGGTGCCCAGAGACTTCATGAAGCCATCCAGCTAGCCCTGTTTAAATACCTCTGGATTCTTTGTACATGAAAGAAGAAACACCCCTCTTTCTTATTTAGGCCACTGTTGCCTTAATTCCGTGGTTCCTTGCAGCCCGTCTAATACCCATGGATACATCTAACCCTAAGATTTACGCAATAAAGTCAAGGATTTAAATGACACTTGGTAAAACAAAGCTTGCATGACTAGGAGGGAGCCTGGACCACACGTAGGTGTGGAGGAATTGGGCCACAGTGAAAATGTGAGCCGAGAACAAGCAAAATCATACCCCAACGTCCCCCCAAGGGGGTGGAAAGTGCTAGTCAAAAGTAGGAGACGCAGGATAAGAAAATTAAGAATCTCACACCTGTTCTTATTCTGTGACTGTGTAGACACCACACACTTTGTATCCAGGTAGAAGACAAAAACAAAGAAAACCTGGAACTTTCCTCCTCTCTCCAGGCATTCCATACATCCCAGGCAGCCATATCGGTTGTCTTGAGGACCACAGGCAGAATCAAAGAAGGAAGAAGTGGAAGAAGGGTGATAGAATTTCTAGCTGTAACCTCTGGCCATAATTCCTCTCCATTTTCACATCCATTTTGCCAGGGTGCATTCCTCCTCAACTACGACTTTTTTTTAAAGATTTTATTTATTTATTTGACAAGAGAGCACGAGCAGGGGGAGCAGCAGAGGGAGGGAGAGAAGCAGTGGGGCTCAATCCCAGGACCCTGGGATCATGACCTGAGCCGAAGGCAGACGATTAACCGACTGAGCCACCCAGGCGCCCTCAACTACCATTTTTGATAGATTGGAGTGGCTACTCTAAGTCTACTGAGAGTTCTGGAAACCCACCCATGCTCCCCAGGAAGGAGCTGGTATCAAGTGTCAAGACTGATGTTCCCGGGAGCCTGGAATAGAGTGGTGACATCAGTCTCATATTTGTCTCCCATGCTTACCAGCAATGAGTCAGACTCTCTGTCCCCCAGAAGGGGACAAAAAGAACTTACTTCCGGTTCAAGACCTGCCCAAAGTATACCATGATCCACAATTATAGAGGCACAGCAAGATTCCTAGGCTACTTTAACAACATCTTGTTCATTCATTAACCCAACAAATATTTATTGAGGATCTTCTGTGTGACTAGATGCTGGACATGGCCCAGAACAAGACAGACATGGCCTCTTGCCCTCACAGAGTTCAAAGACTCCATCTCCAAAATCCAAAACTCCAGCCCATTCCTTACTGAAGTCCTCAGCCCTCCCTGCTTCCCCCCACCATCTCTTCCCTCTTGGAACACACCCAAACTCTCTTCCTCAAGCTCTCAAGCTTGCACTCTCCCTCTCTCTCTCTCTCTCTCTCTCTCTCACACATACACACACATACACACACAACTTTATAAGTAAGTTTCCTCTAAATTCCAGTATTGACAGAAAACATAATTGTATGTGCTAAGGTGGGAAAGAGGACTAACAGACAAATAACAGTCAGATCAAATAATTGCTAAAGCCATTCATTCATTCATTCATGCATTCATTCATCCAACATGCCTTCCTCCGGCCCCTGGTCCATGTAGAGCCCTGTGCTGGGTAGCACTGAGGACCCAGGGCTGACCACAGCAGCTGCAGCCCTGCCCTCCCAGGGCTCACCATCCAGTGGGGGAGACAGAACCATCCCCAGCAGTGACAACCCAGAGTAGTCCAGGCTGGGATGTGGGAGCCCAGAGGGGCCTCCAGATCCAGCCTGGGGGTCCAAGAGGGCTTCCTGGGGAAGGGGTCAGCTGTGCTGGAGAACACATTAAGATGATAAACAAGAGCAACCATGTCCCTAGAAGGTATTATTTATGCTAAAGTGTTTTATTGCATCATTCCTGTTTATTAACCCAAACCCTGGAAAGTGGATGCTATTATTAGGTCCATTTTAGAAATGAGGAAGTTGGGGAGCCTGGGTGGCTCAGTCAGTTAAGTGTTCCACCCTTGATTTCGGCTCAGGTCATAATCTCAGGGTCGTGGGATCAAGCCCTGAGTCTGGGGCTCTGAGCTCAGCGGGGAGTTTGCTTCAGATTCTCTCCCTCTCCCTCTGCCCCTCCCTGCCCCGAGCTCGCTCTCCTCTCTCTCTCTCTCTCTCAAATAAATAAATACATCTTTAAAAAAAAATAGAAATGAGGAAATTGAATTCTCACTATCCTGGGCCCTGCCTCCATGGAACTTAGCTTAGGAGGCTCAGGAACACCAGAGGAGAGATTGCTCAGCATGGGGCACCAGGAAGGCTTCTAGGAGGAGGCGCCAGCTCAGTCGTGAACTGAAGTGTGAGTGGCCATTGCCAGGTGGAGAACAGAGGAAACGTGTCCCGGTCTGAAGGTGAGCAAACACAGTTTATTTAGAGGGATGGCAAGGGCTTTGGTCTGGCTGACTTGTAAAGTGGAAGAAGAAGTGACATCATGCTGTCATCGGGGGCCAGGTCGTGTGGGAGCTACAATCCAGACCTTGTCCTTCATACAACAGAGAGCTGCCTCTCAGAGGGTATGGCTCTGATCAGTCACCACTGGTAGAAGCAGGCTGGGGAGGGCAGGTTTCATATCCTACCTTGGGCTGTGAGAGGCCTGCGGGATTTGAAAGGGAAGAAAGAGGGAACCCCCTTGGGGAGAGGTACCACTACACCCCTGCACCTCAGTGGACGTGGGGGTGGGAGCTGGCCGGAGATGACAGAGAGGAAATGCCCACTCTGGTGGCCAGCCTGTTCTTGGGGAAGGACAGGCAGGGTGGTGGCGGTTTGGGGGTTTCTTTCCATCTTTTTTCCCTCCTAACCTCAGAGTGTAGAAGATGAAAAGTCTGCCCCGGGACACCAAGAATAGTTTCTGCCATTTGTGGAACACCTGAACAAATTTACTTGTTTAACCATATAACTTACTTTCAAATAACTTATTTAATCATCACCACGTGGTTTTTAGATTCCCCTGTTTTACGGATGAGAAGAAAGGAGGCAAGAGAAATGATCCAGGTTGTCGAAGATCACCAGCTACTCCTAATTGGTGAAACCAGAATTTGAAGCAAAAGAGTCACACTCCGGATCCCCACTCCCTCCCCTTCCTTCCCTCTCCATGCTCTCTTTCCCTTCCCCAACTCCTCCCCTCTCCCCTCCCTCTTCTCTCCCCTGCCCACTCTTTCTGCCCCCCTCCCTCCCCCTTCCCCCCTACCCAGCCTCCAGTTCCTAGATCAGACCCTTGGGACAAAGCTTCGCATCTGAAATTGTAGAGGCTCCAGTTTACTGCCTTGAGGGTCTCCGGGGAGTAAGCACTGCACCGCAACCCTCTACCTTGCTGGCAAGAGCGCTGGCTAACAATTTGGCAATATCCTCCCAAACCACAAATGTGCATGCTCTTGGACCCAGCCAATCAGCTTCTAGGAATGCGTGGAACTGATTCCGTCCCACAGTCCCACACCGGGCAAATGGCGTGGACGTGGGTACTCGGGGAGCCACCCTCCGCACAGGCAAAGCATTGGAAATACCCAAAAGGCCCATGCACTGAGGACAGGTTCAAAACTGATGGTGTGTTCATGCGCAGGAACACTTTGACTAAAGGAGAGTGGTTTCAAGGAGATCCCAGACCGCCCCCAGGGCTCAGAGGTGGGGAGGGGTTCCAGGAGGGGCTGTCTAGGGAATGGTAGAACATCTTGCCTCAACCCACCCATTCCAACTGGCAACAATCTCCCCCCATCATGCCCTCACTGAGGTTCATCGAGACCTGAAAGAAGACATTTACTTGAATTCAGCGATTTTGATAGCATGGTGCTTTTGGCCTTCCCAAGTATTTATTGACCCAACTTTTTTGGGGGGGGGGGCAAGGGAAGGCTAGGAATACTAGCCACCGAACGCCCTCCCCCTCCCACTGACCCTCCACTCATCCTAGCCCCATCCCTGAGACCCTCCCTTTTCTTGACCCTATCTCTTGCTGCATCCTTAACCTTCACCCCATCCCTGACCCCGGGCTCTGCCTTGACCCCACTTTTGAGCTTCTGAGGGCCTGTATCATTCCCTTTACATGACGTTGTTTAAGACCAGGGCTCTGATGGCTTGTTTTCAGACCGAGGCTCCGTTCCTGTCAAAGAGGAGTCAGATGTCCAGTGGAGAAGAGTATGGGATGAGTATGGGAAGTATGGTGGGCCCCAAATCTGAAGCTCAAACATCAGTGGAGGAGGGGGCAGCCTCTGACCATCCAGAGCTCTGAGAGGAGGCTCCCCATGTGCAGTAGCTGGGGAGCCCTGGAGGAGGGGGAACCCCGGAGAGTGACAGCATGGTCCAGAGGAGGAACAGAGCAGGGGCCACAGGTTCCGGATTCAGAGATAACTCAGCACCCCAGAACGAGAGTGCCAGAAAATTCAGAGATTTCCCAGAGACTAGTGTCTATGTTTCCATTCAGAAATTCACCTACATCCAGGGCGAGAGACACCAGGCATGAGAACCACCCTCCCACAGCCATGCGCCATGAGTGGGCACCAGCTCCAAGTCAAAGACGTCAGCGGGAGACAAAACCCTCCAAACTGACCAAAGCCTAAAAGGGGAACTGTCTAGAAAGATAGAGGGATGTCACAGAACAAGGGTCAGAGCTGCTAGGGGGTGCTGGTGGGGACCATAGCCAGAATGGGCACAGCTGGGGAGCAGGCAGTCTCCCAAGCTCTGTGTCTGAGTACTTGGCGCTCTGGGTCTCTCTGTCACCTCTCAATTCTCTCACATCTCACTCTCTCTATGCTTGTCTTCCTCTCCTCTCTTGGTCCCTCATACGCATCTCTTTCTTTGTATCTGTTTCTCTCTCTCTCCCTACCTCCCAGTCACTGCCTCTGAGTGTCTCTATTTCCCTCTCTCTCTCTCTTTCCCTCCATCTCTCTCTCATCCTTCTCTCTGTTGTATGTGGCTTTAGGACCATCATCACCAGACAGGATGGTGTTCTCTGCATTAATCTGTTAACATCTGTTTCCCTCCAGTAGAAAGTGGGCTTCACAGAGGCAGAGATTTTTGTCTGTGTTATTTTCTGCTGCCTTCCCTGTGCCCGGAATAGTGCCTGGTTCAATAAATTTATGTTGAATGGAGAATGGGTGAATCATCATTCTCACCAACATTATTATTCAGTGATAACCTGTAAAAACATTGATACTAGTTGTTATTGTTACAGTTACTGTCTATTGAGTACAAACTGTAATACCTGGAATTGGGCGAAGCAGTTACTTGCTTAAGCCTTACAAACCCTCCTGTGAGGAGAGTACTGTTATCATGTCCATTTCTCCGAGGAGGAAAGCGAGGGGAAGCAATTTGCCCAGCATGAGCCCAGGCCTTGTCTGCCTTCAGAGTCCAGAGGGTTTAGGCCTGTTGGTTAAGAACTCGGGATCTGCAGATGCCTGGGTGGCCCAGTCAGTTAGGCGCCTGTCCTCGGCTCAGGTCATGATCCCAGGGTCCTGGGATGCAGTCCCACATCGGGATCCCTGCTCGGCGGGAAGCCTGCTTCTCCCTCTTCCTGCAGCTTCCCCTATTGTGCTCTCTCTCTCTGACAAACAAATAAATTAAGTTAAAAAAAGGGGGGGGGGCGCCTGGGTGGCTCAGTCGTTAAGCGTCTGCCTTCGGCTCAGGTCATGATCCCAGGGTCCTGGGATCGAGTCCCGCATCAGGCTCCCTGCTCGGTGGGGAGTCTGCTTCTCCCTCTCCCACTCCCCCTGCTTGTGTTCCCTCTCTTGCTGTCTCTCTCTCTATGTCAAATAAATAAATAAAAGCTTTAAAAAAAAAAAAAAAAGAACTCTGGGATCTGTCCTGATTGTAGGTTGGAATGTCAGCTGTGGCACTTAGCCGCCTTGATCTTTAAAAAGTGAAGTCAGTCAGAGAAAGACAAACACCAAATTATTTCACTTAGGTGGAATTTAAGAAACAGAACGCAGGTAGCGGGGAGGGAAGCGACAGGCTCTTAAATACAGAGAAGGAACTGGGGGCTGTCAGAGGGGAGGTGGGTGGAGGGGGGATGGGGAAAACAGGTGAGGGGGCTTAAGAGTACACTTGTCGCGGTGAGCACCAAGAAATGTCGAGAAGTGTTGAATCCCTATACTGTACACCTGAAATTAATACAACACTGTGCTTGTTTACACGTCACGGAGAAAGAAGAAAGCCCCCGCCAGCTCCCCGGGAGCCTGGGTGGGTCTCTCGGGCGGCGGCGGCGCGCAGGCGCGGAGGCAGCCCGGCCCCGCCCCGCCCACTCCCCGGCCCCGCCCTCTCCCCCGCCCTGCCGGGTCTGGTGGTGAAAATCGGAGAACTCACGCGCCTGTTCGCTACCGCGCTGGGCTGCCGCGGATTCTAGGCTGCAGCTCCCAGGAGGCGGCGGCGGCGGCGGCCGAGGGAGAACGAGCCCAGCAGACCAGGGAGGAGGCTCGCCGGGAGCGGCGACCCAGCCGCCGGAGGAACCGAGTATGGTGTGGCCGCCGCTGCTGTGGCTGATGCTGCTGTCGCTGCTCTGGGTGACCGCGGAAGCCGGTGAGTGACACCCCCTTCCCCCCCCCACTCCCCCGCGGCGCGGCGGCCGCTGCTCCCCCTCTCCCTCCGCACTTGCGGGATGGTCGGCCTCCCCCGGGGCTGGAGGAACGAACGGGGCGGGGGCTCAGCCTCGCAGAAAGCTGCCAGAGTTCCTTACAGGAGAGCCATTAGTAGGAAAGTCCTAGCCCACAGCCGAGAATGAATGACTCATGCCCAGACACCTCACCTCCGGCTCCTGCTCGCTGTGGCCAGACCAGAACAGGCTGTGCCCGCTGACCTCGTCAGAGAATGCTTCCAGGGGCTGGGTCAAGAGGGCGGGGCACACAACCCGTTCCCCCTTCTGACCCCAAATGTATGGTTCTAAGAGCATGGCCATTCATTCCTTCATGCATGCGTGCGTTCATCCCACACTCGTTTACTGAGCGCTTACGGGGTGTGTCGGGCAGTGTTCCAGGCCCTGGGGATACAGCTCTGAAGTCAGACGGCCCTGGTTTCAAGTGAGCTTTTGGCATTTAATACCTGTGTGAGCTCAGGAGAGTTTCCTAAGCTCTCTGTTTCCCTAAAATGTGTTGCGGATGGTGGGGGGAGGTGGGGTGGAGATTCTACCTACCTTGTAAGACTGTGTCTTGGGAGGATGCTGAGCAAAGTCGGATGCACTCAGTAAGAACAATAATGATAATGATAATTCATATGAACATTATTAATACTGAATGCAGACTTGGGGAAGCCACAGTCGCTCATCTCATCGTTTCCCAAAAGGTGATTCCAAGAACACCAAGCACTTCTCCAGAAAAGAGGGGCCTGAGGCTTGAGGAGTTCACGGAATCTCAAGGAGATTCCCAGTATGAGTCCCACTGTAAGCTCCGTTTACAGATGAGGAGACTGAGGCACAGAGAAGGGAAGCGACTTGCCCAAGGCACCAGCAAGAAGTAGCAGGTCCAGTGAGTGAACCAAAATAGTGGACAGAGCCCCCTCTACCAGGACAGGAGAGCCTGGTGCCCAGGAGCCAGGGCGCAGGGTAGACCTAGGCAAGTGGCTTGACCCTCAGAGGTGCGCTTGACCTCTCTGTCCAGTGGGATGAAAATATGAGTGCACATCTCATGGGGCCGTGGAGAGGGTTGCAGGAGGCCACTTGTAAGGAAGCAGCTCAGTGTCTGGCACAGAGAAGGACCTGAGTGTGGCCGTTAAACTTCACCCAATGTCATCTTCATGGCAACCTTGCCAGGGAGGAGACCTGCCATCTGGTGGATGAAAGCACCAGAGAAGGAGCCCCACATGCCTAGGGCCACGCAGCACATCAGTGGCAGAGTGAGCATTCAGACCCACGCTAGCATGCTCACCACTCCCCGATTGCCTGTGTCCAAACCCTGCCTCCTCCACACAGCATGCTCCTAGCACCCCTGCCCGTTACCTCCCAGCTTCCTCTTCCTCATAACACAATAATATTCACCTTGACAGTCATTAGCACACGCTAATCCTCTACGTAGATTTCATTGCCTGGTCCACCCAGCAACCCTATTATGCTGTAACCACCCGCAGTTTACAGATGGCAAAGCTGAGACTCAGAGGAGTGAAACCACCTACAGCCAGACTCAAGCTGCTGAGTAGCAGTACGGGGGTTCAAAGAACTTACCTCCTTCCCACCTTCTCCACTATCTTTATTATTAATAATAAGAATGGATAGCATTGTGTTTATTTATAGCAGTAAGAGCCAGGACATATTGAGGACCTACTATGTGCTGAGGCCTGAGGCTGAAAGATTTTAATATGGAGCCTGGTGGGTTAGAGGTCAGGACTCCGGAGTGCAGACCGCAGGGTTCAAATCCCTCTTCTGCCATTTACCCTCTCTGTGACCTGGAGCAAACAACCGGCAAACAACCCTCCGCCTTGGTCTCCTCATCTATAAAGTGCAGCTGATGGTAGTGTTTGCTTCAAGGAGCTGTTTAAGGACTAAATGCTGGGAAATGTGTGAAGCACTCAGAACAGCCTGTAAGTGTTAACTGTTATTAGTCCCGCGTTACAAACTAGGAAAAAGAATCAGAGAGGTTAAGTAACCTGCCTGAAGCCTCACAGCAGAGGTCGGAAGGGATCCAAAATCCTTGGGTTATAATCGCCTCGCTTCTTGTGCCAGGATCCCCTACAAACCTTCTCCCAATCGGGGTCCATGCATCATCATCATCATCATACCATAGTTCATGGATCCTAAGACTTAGAATTTCTGCCCCTTTTCCCGCCCCTCAGTCGGAGGTGCTGTAACAGTGGTATTGGTGACACTGGGCAGATGAAAACGTTCTGGAACTAGATAGTGGTGATAGTTACATACACAACGTAATGCCACGGAACTGTGCACTTTAAAATGGTTTAAATGGCAGATTCAAATTTTTAACCACAGTATTGACCACAATTTAAAGCAGCAATGGGGAAATACGGTAATCACAGCGCAGCCAAGCTGCGCGGACGAGGACGGGTAGCAGCAGCCCCGGTCCAGCCCCGGAAGGGCCTCCCGGGCGCCCCTCGGCATCCAGACCCGCGTTTCCCCGCAGGGCCCGGGACGGTCGGCGTGGTGGCACCCGCGCAGATGCGCGGCCTCCTGGGCGACACGGTCGAGCTGCCCTGCAAACTGCAGCCGCTGGAGCACGAGGTGCACGTGACGCAGGTGACGTGGACACGGCGGGATGCGGCGGGGGACGACCTCAACGTGGCGGTCTTCCACCCCACACAGGGCCCCAGCTTCCCCGAGCCCGGCCGGTTGGAGTTTGTGGCCGCCAGGCCGGGCGAGGAGCTGCGGGACGGGTCCCTGGCCCTGCGGGGCTTGCGCGCCGAGGATGAAGCCAACTACACCTGCCGCTTCGCCATGTTCCCCGAGGGCAGCAGGAGCGCCCGCACCTGGCTCCGCGTGCTCGGTGAGCAGGGGAGTGGGGACAGAAGAGAGCTGCGGGGGGTGGGGTGGGGTGGGGCCGCTGGGGGAGGAGGAGGCGCAGGGATGGAGCGGGGAGATTCTGTGGGGACAAAAGGAGGAGATGGGGCAATGATAGCGGCGGAAGGGGCTGGAGGCTAGGAAGAGAGTTGGGATCCTGGAGAATAGGGTTAAGATCTTTTAGACTGAGGGCGGAGCATGGGGCGGGGGTGGCGGGTAGAAGGGGGGACAGGGAGAATCCTCCCCGGGGCCTGGGAAGCACGGAGGCCAGGGTTTGCCTCCCAAGGTGGCTACCACCAGCTTGGCAAATGCTTTCATCTCAGATTCTCCTTTCCTCGCCTGTAAAATACGGTTAGTAACACGAGTGCTGCCCTCAGAAAGCTATCCCGAGGGTCTCGGGAGTTTATCCAGCTGAACCTTAGAACAGGGGCCCCTGTGAGCTCCTGATGGCTGTCAATCATTGTTACTCCCTTTGGTGAGGAAGGGAGAGTTGAAATACACAGACGGGAAGGAGGCCGATTCTGACACCCAGCAGAGGAGGCTTTCCCCAGCAGGGGCCCAAATGCCCTCCCAGGTATTGTCATGGACGCATGGTTCATGTTCCTGAGAAGAACATTTCCCCTTTGAAATTAAGTCTCTGTGAAGTGGAGATCCCTCTGAGGATTAGTAAGAGTTGACTCACCGTTCTGTGTTCGAGTGGGTGCCTGGAACTGATCCAGGCCCTTACAGGACTGACTCCCCTGTGAAGTGCTTGGAATGGTGCCCACAGCACCCAGCCAGAGGCAGCACTTGTCATTTCAGCAAATCTGGGACTTCAAGTCTTCGGGATGAGAGTAACACAGAACCAGTGACTGGCCCCGGGGGGACCAGCTCCCGGCATCTAGCCTCACGGGCGCCCTGGGCTGGATTGGAGGAGGCTGGGCTGACTTTCCTGTTAGTGGGGCCTCTGCGGAGGACGGAGCGGGGGAATGAAGGATGGCAGCTCGCCGTGGCTTCAAAGCTGTTTTGGTGGCTCTCAGTGGCCCACTTCACACTGAAAGTGCAGCTGTCCCAGGTGCGGGGGGAGCTCTTAAAAGGTTACATGGGACTTCCGTCGTGGTTAGATGTGTGACCAGGACCACCCAAGAGAGCAAGCAAGACCAATTGGAAAGGTGGAAAAAATTGCAGTTTGAGATCTCTGCAGCTGAGATATCATCTTCTCTGGCTGCCGCCAGAAATTTAGTAGAGCAGAGGGGCACCTGGGTGGCTTAGTTGGTGGAGCGACCGACTCTTTATTTTGGCTCAGGTCATGCTCTCAGGGTCGTGAGATCGAGCCCAGCGTCGGGCTCCATGCTGGGCATGGAACCTGCTTGGGATTCTCTCTTTCTCTCAGCCCCTGCCCCATCCCTGCTCAAGCCCTCACTCATGCCCATTCTCTCTTTCTCTCTCAAAAAAAAAAAAAAAAAATTTTTAGTAGAGCAGAAACAGGTTGGACCCATGCTACTAGGAGATGATCAGACACTACCTGATTTCAAAGGAATATGAACAAGTCATCCTAATGCTGTGGCCAGAGGATTGGCACCAGAACAATTTCATTATCAAAATCTGAATCAAGCATTCTGGTTACTCCTGGACGGGGCGCCTCTGTTAACAATCTACCCAGCCAGGTAGTACAAGAGCAGAGAGGGTCTAGCCCTGGGGCCTGGACCGTTCCTGACTGCTTTAGAGTAGGCCACAGACACCAAGACCACCAGAGCGGGAGAACCAGAACAAACGTCCTTTTTGGAGGCATCGTGGGGCGCTGGCTGTGAACCTGAGGAGACCATCATGATAGGAGATGTCGGTGGGGCTCAGAATGTCAGCGTTCCGGGTATCTTAGGAACAACTGGGAAATATGGAGCAGCAGAGGAAAAAAAATTAATCTACCTCCTTACTTTGTGAGAGCTTCCCTTGGACTGTAGGCCACATTCTGGAGCATCTACCATGATACCTTAGGTGAATCAGAAGCAGCTGCAAACACAGCTTTTCATGTCTGGAATGAATCCCTCCCCAATTCCTTGCCAACATAGATAGACCTGGACCAACCCTCCTCTACTGTACATTAATTAGGAAGAAAGGTGTTGAATGGCAGCCAGTCCTTAAGCCTTGCCTATGTCTTTTGTTTTATTTTTGTGAAAGATGATGAGACCCAAAGAAAGGGAAAGCTGAGATTTTATGCCATGCCTTTTAAAATATTCATCAGTTAGGCAGGGCTGGGAGGGAGCATCTACCCCAGAGAGTCAAGTTCTCTGCTGCCTCCTCGCTGGTACACTGTGAATAAAATTGAATGGCGTTTTGCAAATTATAAAATAATGTGTTGAAAAGCGCGTTTGGCTGTAGTTTTAATACTGAGTTCAGCTTTGAAATCCCTCAGACGTGCCGAGTGAAGTACAAGTCAGGAAAAACAAGATAAATTGACCTTAAGCCCAAGTGATCAAGTGAATTTGCTTTAACAGATGTGGAAAACTAGATAACCGACTAGATTATTCCCAGCGCCTGTGATTTCTTTTTCTCTTCATTAGCCAGAGATGACTAATTTAAGTTTAGAAGCTGATTTTAACTTAAAATTTCCATGAAGAACCTATTCATTGCAGATGTCTATTATACTGTGTAACCATTGTTTTGGGAATTTTATGTAAAATTAAAACTACCAGGATTTTACCCCCCCCCCAAAAAAAACCCCACAACCAGTGAGTCAAATTTAAGAGAAATCTCCAGTCCATAATGACAGTACACTAACAAGTAATAATGAGGAAGGAACCAAGCGGAGCCCCAGGTTTGGGAATCACCAGAAGAATGAAGAAGAGATGGTTACACGATGGGTTTGGAGTCAGACCTCGTGTGAAAGCCCAGCTCTGTCCCAAAGAACTGTGTGACCTCAAGCCTGCCTCCCCTTCTCAACTTCCAGACCTCCTCTCCTCCATGAAGCCCTCCTTCATCACTCCCCCAACACTGGGGCACCCCTTCTGGGCTCCCCCATCCCAGCCTTGCCCGCTTTGGGTTGCCACTTTCTGGGGAAATCTGTCTTCCCCTTGGATTGTATACCCTCTGACGGCAGGGCTGGGGCTGCTTCGGGCATTGCTGGGTCCCCGACATTGCGCATCCTCCAGCCAGGCAATGTATTCAATTCCCAATAATAATAATAATAGCATTTACTGAGCACTTCTTATGCGCCAAGTACCATTTTAGGAGCTTTAGCTGCCTATTCTCATTGCCTGGGATCCTATCATTATCTTCCATCCATTGACAGACAAAGAAACTGAGCACGGACGTGCCCAAAGCCACCCAACGGCTCAGGGACAGAGCTGGGATTTGAACCCGGCCCTCCGGGCTGCCCCGTTCTGCTGCTGCGCTGTTTGTTGAAAGACTGCAGGCGGGGACTGACCGATCCCTTTTGCTCCTGTCCACAGCCCAGCCGGAGAACAAGGCTGAGACCCAGGAGGTCCCGCTCAGCCCGCTCAGCCCAGAGCCTGTGCCTGTGGCCCGCTGCGTCTCCAGTGAGGGTCGCCCGCCCGCCCGGATCTCCTGGTCACACCTGGATGGGAAGGCCAATGAGAGCCAGGTGCCAGGACACCTGCCCGGCACGTTCACCGTCATCAGCCTCTTAACCCTAACACCCTCAAGCCAGACAGATGGCAAGACTGTCACCTGCACAGTGGAACATGAGAGCTTCAAGGAGCCCGTCCCTCTGAGCGTGACTCTCGCCGTGCCTTGTGAGTGCACCCCAATGTGAGCAAGGACGAGGACCACTCCCCGACTGTCTCCACCCCCACCCCCACATTGTCTACATGGGGCCCCCTTGGACCACAAATACTGTCCTTCACTGTCTGTACCAGCTTCTGAGGCCACAGTCAATGCTGTAGCCCGGCTTGTCTCCCCTGGCCCTCCTGGCCTCTGTCTACACTGACACCCCACACTGTCTCTCCCGGCTCCCTTGAACATGGCCTACACACACTGCCTCCACCTGCTTCCCTAGGCAGCTGTCTACACTGGCCTTGCCCACATCGCTACGCTGTTTCCTGCATTGTCTACAACTCCCTTGTCCATTTGCTACACTGCCTCACCATCGTCTACACTGGGTGTCTGAATATTGCCTCCTGGGCAGTTGCTACACTGATTCCCTCCGGCACTGTCTACCCTGGACACACTCAACGTTGCCACTGGGTCTGAGGGAGGAGGGGATCAACACTGGCTCCTCTCCGTAAAAAAACACTCTGTCTCATTGGCCTTCCCCGTGAGGACCTTGGAAAGTGTTCCCTGTCGATCACATTTGGGATGGATCGACAGCAGCTGAAGCAGGGCCATCCAGGGTTCTTCCCAGCAGGACTCGTCAGAGTCTGGAATATGGTCCTGTGTGTTATGGGTGTCTAAAAGGCCTTTTCTAAGAGGACACCCATGGCATGCCAGGACCTGGCTACCCAGAAAAATGGCTAGAGAGAAACAGGTCCCCAGAAGCCTTCTCAGCACCCTGCTACCTCCCACCATGCCAAGGACTTCTGGCCTTCTGTTCTCTGGGGGAATCCATTGCCCCAGACTCCTCATGGGCCTCTCTGTCTTGGGCTGTTCCTGAAAACCCGTTGAGGCCTTTTCTCATTATGACATGATCCCACGTATCTTCAGGCCCCTGTGAAGGGTCCCTGTCTCTGAGCCTGTGTGTCTGTTTCCTCCAGACCCCCCTGAGGTCTCCATCTCCGGCTACGATGACAACTGGTACCTCGGCCACAGCGAGGCCACCCTGAGCTGTGACGTTCGCAGCAAACCGGAGCCCACGGGCTATGACTGGAGCACGTGAGTCCTGGGTGGTCCCAGACTCCCGGGTCTGAGGGAGGAGGGGGCTGGGGGCCTGGACCCCTGGGTCTGAGGGAGGAGGGGGCTGGGGGCCTGGACCCCTGGGTCTGAGGGAGGAGGCATCTGGGGACCAGAACCCCTGGGTCTGAGGGAGGAGGGGACTGGGGGGCCTGGACCCCTGGGTCTGAGGGAGGAGGGGCTGGGGGCCTGGACCCCTGGGTCTGAGGGAGGAGGGGCTGGGGGCCCAGACTCTTGGGTCTGAGGGAGGAGACAGGTACAAGAAAGTGAAAAGAGAGAAGTCGACTTTAGGCCCCAGTGAAATTTCTGTCTTGTATGCACAGTTTATGAGGAGGTTTAGTTCAGGTTCACCGTCACACCTGCTCTTTTCGGTTGTCTGCTGTGTGCGGGTCGGTGGTCACCTCATCCTGTGTGACCCCCACACTCCGGGCACAGGCAGCACCATCAGCGTGCCTGGGGTCGAGGATAAGTTGGGCCCCAGTAGGGACCGCTCTGCACGGGCCCCACTGCCACAAGGGCACCCAAGTGGCTCCCCATTGATCCTCTTAACCTCTGAGCTGTGCCACCTCCACCTCCTCGGTCACCTCACGTAACCCACTCAGTCACTTCCGACGGAGCAGGTGCTGTCCCCATTCTCTAGATGAGGAAGCTGAGGCGCAGAGCACTCAGATTTCCTCAAATTCATAGCAAGACTAGGCTGAAGAGTGGGGAAAGAAAAAGGCAAAGGGATTGATTGATTTACATAATTCGTATCAGGCTTTTGTTCTTATTACACAATAACGTGTGGCCATTGTAGAAACTTAAGACAATCCAGTTATAAGCAAGAAGAAGAAAATAAGACAAAGTCAGGTGTCCAGAAATACCCACCGTTACCCTTTGTTATATACCCCTCACACCTTTTATTCTCTACGCTTCTCAACAAAAACTGCCGTAGGCACCGTTTTGAAACTTTGCCTTGGTCTCAGGATCGCCTTCCCGCATCACAGCACGTAGGTCCCCACCCCCATTTCCCCCAACAGTTCGTCAGGGGAATCTGTAGACGTACAGAAAGGATGTAAGACTTTCCCAGCGAGCACTCAAGAACCCACCCCGTGGATTCTCCTGCTCACCTTTTACTGGATTTGCCCAGTCGCGTCCATCAGTCCGTCCCTCTCCCCATCCATCTGTCTTCTACCTGTTATGCACGTCAGAGTCCCCACAGCCCCCTTTTTGGTGCTGCTGGGATCCCATTCCATCCGATGCGCGTGCCATCAGTTACTTAACTAACCCCGGACATGGGATACGGGGCTCGCTCGTCCCCGCTTGCAACCACGCAGATGCCACGGTGGCGCCCATCCCCCACCGGCCACCCCTGTGGGTAGCCACAGCCGTGTCTCTACAGTCAGTCAAAGGAATCGCGGTCAAAGGTTTTCCAGTGGCGTTGGCAGACGCCTCTCCTTGTCCTGCCTCAAAGCCCGTGATCCAGGCTCGTGCGCCACAGGGCTGGGTTTCCGTGCCGGCTCTGCAGGACGCCCAGAATCCCATGCTTGCGTCTTCTCTGTCCACTAAACCGAAGCGTTTTTGACTGTGTGCTGTGTGCCAGATTGCACGGGCCAACGTGCCCCGGTAAATAAAACAGACCAAGTTCCCTCCCCTCCTGGTGCTTCCACTCTAGTGGGAGAGGGAAACAAGAAACAAAACAACGCTGTGAAGTCCATGGTGCGTCAGATGGGGATAAAGGGATAAAGGCTGCGGAAGAGGTAAAGCAGAGGGTGGGGACGCGTTGCAGTTAAAATCGGGTGGCCAAGAAAGGTGTCGCTAAGGTGACGTCTGAGCAGAGGCCTGAAGGAAGGGAGGATGAGCTGGGTGCGTACCCAGGGGAAGAGCATTCCAGGCAGAGGGAACAGCATGTGCAGAGACCCTGAGGTGGGAGCCTAACTGGAGTGTTCGAAGATCAACAAGGAGGCCACCGTGGACACAGAGGAGAGGGGAGAGTCACAGGCTGTGGTTGGTGGTATCTGCAGCCAGCGCATGGGGTCTGTGGCTGCGTAAGCACTTTGGGTTTACGCTGAGTGAGGCGGGAGCCACGGGAGGGCTCTGAACAGTGAAGGGATGTGAACAAGTTAGTTCTAACAAGATCTCTCCAGCCGCTGCATGCGGGAACAGAGGGGGGTGTGGGGTGGCGTGGAGGCAGGGAGCCCTGTGAGAAGGTGGCCGCAGAGGCCCAGGAGCAGCGGGATCAGCCCGGGGTGGTGGCCGGGGAGGCCTTGCAGAGCGGTCAGAGTCTGGAGAGGTTTTGGAGTTGGGCTGGATGGCACCTGCTGATAAGTGGGATGTGGGTATGAGAGGAAGAGTCGGGAAATTCCAGGGTTGCTCTCAGCTGAGATCGGAGATGGCATGAGTGTACAGTGAGAGTTCACACCTGCCGCTTCCTCCCCCATCTGTCTCTCCCAGGACCAAGGGGCCCCTGCCACCCTCTGCTGTGGCCCACGGCTCTCGACTCCTGATCCAGACCGTGGACGAGTCCATCAACACGACGTTCATCTGCCGTGTCACCAACGCCCTAGGGACTGGCCAGGCAGAACTGACCATCCTGGTCAGAGGTGAGGAGCCCCTTGGGTGGCAAGAATAGAGGGACCGAAGGAGGAGGTCACAGCAGGATTCCCTCTGAGGGAGGAGTTAGGAGGTGGTCCCTGGTTAAGGGAGTCCTCAGACACAAGAATGCTTTCTGATTCCCATCCTTCCCCTAAGCCCCCTCATGAAAGGACCAGTGGAGTCAGCTCTACTCTCTGTTAACTCACCATCTATACCATTGGAACTATTGTACAGCCCCCTGGATACACCCCCTCTGCAAACCCAGGCTTGGGTAGCTGTGTGAGGCTTGTCCCCAGGGACTCAGAAAGGCCTTTCCAAGCATCTGAGGCAGGAGTCTCTATCAACTGCAAATGATAGAAGCACAACTCAAAATAATCTAAGCAAAAAATGGGACTTTATTGAAAATGCACCTTCAGGTAGGGTTGGATCCAGATGCTCCAGCCATGAAACCCAGGAACTTCCCTTTCCATCTCTTGTCTCTGCTTTTCTCTGTGTTCTCAGGGAGGTGAGATGTCCCTCGGCAGTTACAGCCTCCCGTCTTACCTGTTTAGTAATCCCAGGGGAAAGAATACACCACTTTCATTAGCTCTAGCCAAAGTCCCAGGGCTGAGTGTCATTGGCTTAGCTGGGGTCCCGGCACCCCCGTGAATCTATCACAACAGCCAAGGAGAATAGAATGCTCTGATCGGCCAGCCCTGGGTCAAAGTCCCATCCTAGGAACCAGAGGGTGGAGTCAAGTCCTCCTGAACCGTGACCAGGAGAGGCCGAGCGGTAACTTCCTTAAAGGATGAGGAGTCATGTTTTGGGGGCAGGTGAAGACCCCAGGAGCCTCTGAACCTAACCCTGCTTCCTTCTTCTCTTCCAGAAGAACCTCCCAACCAGACGCTACAACAAGGCTTGTCCACCGAGAACATCATTATCCTGACTGTGGGAGTCGTGGTTGGTCTGGCCCTGCTGGGGTTCCTGATTTATTTCCGGCTATTCCGACGCCCCCGTGAGTCCCTCCTCTTTGGCATATCTCCTGCCTGTCGGCCATGAATGAGCATCACCACAGCCGCCATGCTTGGCCACCTACTATGATCTAGACTCAGCCCCGAGTACGGCAGCCTCCCGCTGAATCCTCAGTACCGTGAGCTTCCCCCATCTGACACAGGAGGACACCAAGTTCAGAGACTCCTGTTCATTGGATCGTTGATTCCTTTTTACAAATGTTTAGGGAGGAGGGGCCGCAGCTGGCGCCCTGATCCCAGCTCTTAAGGGCCTGATGCTCTTGACTGAAGGGCTCCGCACAGGCGGTTCCCCTGCCTGGACCACCCTCCCCACAGCTCCTTCTGGTGAAGCCCTTTGGCTTCGTAAGAAGAGCTGCAGAAGAGCTACGTTTTGCAGAGGACTTTCTGCGAGGCCGAGTGCCGAGCCCCGCTGTATAGATAAGGAAATGTTTGCTTGGAAAGAGGAGGTCTGCCAGTGGGAGGGCAGTTCTGTGGACTACAAAGCTCGTTCCCTCAGCCACTAAACCAAACTGCCTCCTCACGTCCCAGCTGGAGGCCGCCTCCTCCAGGAAGCCCTCCCCGATTTCCCAGAGTGAGCCAAGCACCTGCTCTGGGCTTCCCAGCCCCAGCCCTTGCCCACTCTGGGACATGCCACTGTGTGGGGGCTCACCTGTCTCTCCAGTGAACTGTGATCCCCAGGAGGACAGAGCTAGAACTGTCATGGTCACAGCTATGTCCCCAGCCCCGCCTACCACTTGAGGAAGTGCCAAGCGTGGCAGCTCCGGAGCCAGACTGCCTGTGTCTGGGCCCGCATTCTACTGCTTTATTTTGTCATCAAGGGCAAATGACCTAATCTCTTTGACTCAGTTTCCTCCTCTGTGAAATGGGAGTAAACATTCCTGATCGTGCAGGTGAAGCAGTTAGTGCAGCATTTGGCACATCGTAGGCCACGCAGTAGGTGCATGTAGGCTCAGATTACTGTTGTCGCCAGTATGATCTCCATGGTTAATAGGAGCTCCGTGAGAACAGGGATTCGGGGCTGTTTTGCTCGCAGCTATATGTCCAGCACCTAGAATGCACCTGGCGCAAAGTAGACATTTCCTATTTGCTGAATAAATCCCTGTTTGATGGTTGAGGAAACTGAGGCACAAAGTGTCAGTTGCCCGAGGTCACACAGCTCCTCAAGGACAGAGCTGGGATTTGAAACCTTCTATCAGGTTCCAGAACCCATGCTGAATAAATAAATATTCATTTATACTTGATAACTGCATGAATAGCTGGATGAGGCACGTACCCCAGTCCTGTTTTACAAATAACCACTGTGGAGAGTGGCTCCCCCATGTCAATAGCAGAGCTGGGACTGAGAATTCAAGGGGCTCTGCCACCCACATGTGTCCTCTCGCCATGCTGTCCAGCACTGTCATTCCTTTCTGACAACTTCTCCTCCTCTTTCCCTAGGTCGGAACCAGCACAGCTCTTCTGCTAATGGCGTAAGTGTGGTGGTGGGGCTGAGGAGGGTGTGGGGGTCTGCACGAACCCCAGTCTAATTGCATGGACATTCCCAAGGAGGGGACAGTCATCTCTGGGCACCTGCATCGCTTAGTCAAAAGCCAGCACGGTATCAGGAGCCGGGTCCCGGATCTTTTCTCCCGATGCCTTGAGCCGCACTTCCCGACCTTTCCTGCTGGGCAGACTCCCCTGAAAAGTTTGCTTTAAAAATGCAGCTTCCCAGGCCCTGCCCCGTGAGCATCTGGTCTGGTGGGTCTGTGCTGGGGCCTGGGGATCTGCATTTCCATAGGTGCCCCTTCCCCTCCCCACTCATGACCACACCTTAAGAAATGCTGCCCCAATCACTTCTTGGCCTTTTGGCTAAGATCAACTGAGGAGGCGCTGCCCTGACTTCCAGGGAGAGGGGAGGGGACAGGCCTGCACGCTGGGCTCCAGTGGGCAGATTCTGTTTGGAAGGGCCCTGAGGCTAAAGTCTGAATATCTGCCTTCTAGAATGCCTCCTATATGGCTGTGGACGTCAATGACAGGTCTATCCAGGATCCACTGACAGAGAGCACAAGGTGACAGCGTCAGGACTGTTGGAAAGAGACACTGTGGCTGGGGCGGACCTGGACCTCGCAGCTGGCCCCTGGCCCCAGGGGACAAAGTCTCCCTCCGAAGAGACTGGCCACCCTTCTCATGCCAGACCTCAAGAATGTCCCCTCCGCCCTGCATTGCAGTGGCAGGTGCAAGTTCAAGTGCCCCCATGACCCCTCTCAGGTGCAGTCATGTGCTGGAAGGAATCGCAGCACTCAGGAAAGCCGTTGTGCTCACGGTTACGGTTTATTACAATGAACAGATGAGGTTAAGGTGAAAAGCCTTAACCTGTGAAAAGCCACATGGGGCACCATCCGGGAGAGTCCCGCCACCAGCTATCAGTTACACAGACAGTGCTGATTTCTCCCAGCAATGATGTGTGACAGCACACAGAGTCTCACTAACCAGAGACGCTCACCTGAGCCTTGGTTTCCAGGTGGGGCCCCACAGACTATTCCAACTGCCAGAGAATTTTTGTAAGAATTTGATTTTCTGGCCTTGAGCTTCTAAATCTATGTATCCGTGGCATCCCTGTGGTGACAAGAAAGAGCCACCGACCCTTGTCCAGAAGAGAACCCGAGGCTGGAGCTCAGCTGCTCAGGGCTGTTCAAGAGCAGGAAAAATGGTGGACATGAACTTGAAGGATGTGAGGTCCTGCCACCTTCTGCCAAGACTCAGGTCCCGGAAGAGCATCTGTAGCCAGCGTGCTGAGCTTGGCAGGACCCCGGAGAATGGGAGCCAGTCACCCACCAAGGAAAGCAAAGTGTCAAAAACAAGGAGGAAGAGGTCCTGGGGGAGCAGAAGCCACAGCTGTGCAAGACAATGGACGGCCCTCAGACCAGGGAGGATACAGCCTAAGGTTCCGGAAGCAGAGCTGCTCAGATGCAACGGACCCGTTTCCTTTATAACAGACTCTGATCTCAGGATCAGGCACCAGAATTCCTCTTACAGCAAGACCCATCTGTTGGGGAAGTACTTGGCAGGAAATAAGACCATGGGCCAGGATGCTAAACTAGAGCATGAGGCATGAGCTGCTGTGCAAGAGGAAACAAGTCCTTGGGATCTGTTCTGGACAGAAGGGAGAGTGTGAACAGAGAAGAATGGAAGGAGTGAGGGGCAATGGTGTGGCAAGGCCCATCAGGGTCCACAGTGTCAGGGAGATGCTGCTACATAAACCCTTGTCCATCCCCAGCCACAAATACTTTATTAAACTTAATTTATTATACCTTGAGTGGCTGTGTGCAAGGGAGGGCTTTTGTAGGAATTGGGGAGGGGCTGAGTTTTGTGTGGATTTCCAGCATGTGGGACAGAACCAGAGGTGTAGGAGCAAGAACGTGAATCGGGGGGGGGGGGCGGGTGCGCCTGGGTGGCTCAGCCAGTTAAGTGACTGAGTCTTGATCTCAGCTCAGGTCTTGATCTCAGGGTCATGAGTTCAAGCCCCACACTGGGCATGGAGCCCACTTAGAAAAAGGCAGAAGAAGACCCCAGGGACGTGAGCCCCCAGGTTTCTCAGATGCCCTGGGGAGAGCTCATCTTATTTCTCTCTTAATATTTTTAACTAGGTCCTATATAAACATCCCCAAATCCAAAGTTATAAAAAGCATCAGGGGTCCACTTTGAGTTAATTTGCACATAGAGAATAAGGTGAGGGTCCAGCTTCATTCTTTTGCTTACGGATATCCAGTTTTGCACAACCTTGTGAATGTGATTAAGGCCACAAAACTGTACACTTAAAAATGCCGGAAATGGCCAATTTTTGTCATCTCTATTTTCCCACAATTTTTAAAAATAATGTAACATACCAAAAACCACCAAATAGTACATCTTATTTTTTTAAAGATCTTATTTATTTATTTATTTGACAGCGCACAAGCAGGGGGAGCAGCAGGGAGTGGGAGAGGGAGAAGCAGTCTCCCCGCTGAGCAGGGAGCCCGATGGGGGACTCGATCCCAGACCCTGGGATCAGGACCTGAGCCGAAGGCAGACGTCCAACCAACTAAGCCACCCACGCGCCCCCCGAATAGTACATTTTAGAGGGGGAGTTATGTCACCACAAGCTTAGTGGCTTCAGACACAAAATTCTCTTACAGCTCTGGAGGTCAGAAGTCCAGAGTCTTACCGGGCTAAAATCAAGGTGTCAGCAGGGCTGGTTCCTCTGGAGGCTCCGGGCGAGAATCCGTTCCCTGCCTTTCCAGCTTCTAGAGGTGCTGCCAGCATTCCTTAGCATACAGCCCATCACGTGCCTTTCCTCCTCCTGCTCCCTCCTCCCTCCTTCCTCCTCTGACATCCTTGCCTCCCTCTTCCCTTTAAAGAACCCTGTGATTACACCGGGCCCACTCGGGTCATCCAGAATAAGCTCCCCATCGCAAGGTCCTGAACTTAATCACACCCGCAAAGTCCTTTCGCCATATAAGTGAACATACCTTATCTACCACTCCCACCAGGATAACCATGGCATTGCTTGTCAGGTGAGGTTATTGCACAGAGAACAAATATATGTTCTTTTTTCCATACTAGGTAACATCTCAGACACACAGTTCTGCACCTTACTTTTATTACTAGGGTTTCTGGAAATTCTGAGAGAGTGTCTTCTGTCTTTTTACAAAAAGCCACATAGTGGGGCGCCTGGGTGGCTCAGTCGGTTAAGTGTCTGCCTTCAGCTCAGGTCATGATCCCAGGATCCTGGGATCGAGTCCTGCATCGGGCCCCCTGCTCATTGAGGAGTTTTTCTTCTCCCTCTGCCCCTCCCCCCTCCACTTGTGCTCTCTCTCTCCCAAATAAATAAAATCTTTTTTTTTTAAGCCACATAGTTGGACACCTGGGTGGCTCAGTCGGTTAGGCATCTGCCTTTGGCTCAGGTCATGATTCCAGGGTCCTGGGATCGAGTCCCACATCGGGCTCCCTGCTAAACAGGGAGCCTGCTTCTCCCTCTCCTATTCCCCCTGCTTATGGGTGCACACTTGCTCGCTCTCACTCTCTCTCTCACTGTCAAATAAATAAAATATTTTTAAAAAAATTTTTAGGGGCGCCTGGGTGGCTCAGTTGGTTAAGCAACTGCCTTCGGCTCAGGTCATGATCCTGGAGTCCCTGGATCGAGTCCCGTATCGGGCTCCCTGCTCAGCGAGGAGCCTGCTTCTCCCTCTGACCCTCCCCCCTCTCATGTACTCTCTCTCATTCTCGCTCTCTCAAATAAATAAATAAATCTTTTAAAAAAAAAAAAATTTTAAGCCACATAGTAAGTACTCCACAGGGGGACATCCAGGACTTTTTCAACCAACCCCTTATTGGACAGGTGTTTGTAGTATTTCTGCCCCTTTACCCCTGGAGGTGAAATTGCTGGTCAAAGAGCATGTGCCCCTGCTGTTGCAACAGATACTAACAACTTGTCCCCATAGAAGTCTCTGTTCCCGGCAGTGATGGATGCGACCACTTGTTTCAGTGGGGGAAACATCTGTGGATTCCACAAGAGCCGGGAGTCGAGAGTGGACCCTGAATTTTGGTGTAGGAGTTGTATACACTTCACACACGATTGAGAGAACCACGATCATCAATACTGGACAAGGAAGGGGAGGGGGTCTGATGGAGAGACTAAAACATCCCAAACCCTCCATCGGCACTGCTTGGACTTGGAAGAAGAGGAGTTCCAAGCCGATACTACCCCACCTCGAGGAGCTTCAAGGTTCTGGAAACCTCTGGGTGGCAGACGGCTCAGGCTGAGGATACTGGGCTATTTAAATCTGAGTGAATTTCACTTCCAGGCAGGTACCCAGAAAAATTGAAGCTAGGTCATCAAACAAATACCTGCACACGAATGTTCACAGCAGCACTGTTCCCAATGGCCAATAGTGGAGACATCCCAAATGCCCGTCAACAGATGGATGGGAAACCAAATGTGATCTATTCACACAGTGGAATGTTATCCACGAGAAAAGGAGGGAAGCACACACACACGCTACAAGAGGAATGAACCCTGAAAGAGTGAAAGAAGCCAGACACGAAAGGCTGCAGAGTGTAGGATTCCGTCTATAGGAACTGTTCAGAGCAGGCAAACCCATGGAGACAGAAGAGAGATCAGCGGTTGCCAGGGCCTGGGGGAAGGAGGTGACAGGGAGCGACCACTTAACGGGTTCAAGGTTACCCTTTGGCGTGATAAAAAAAAATGTCTGGAAATAGAGGTGATGGTTGCACAACACTGTGAATGTACTAAATGCCACTGAACTGCACACTTTAAAATGGTTAAAATGAGGGGCGCCTGGGTGGCTCAGTCGTTAAGCGTCTGCCTTCAGCTCAGGTCATGATCCCAGGGTCCTGGGATCGAGCCCCACATCGGGCTCTCTGCTCAGCAGGAAAGCCTGCTCCTCCCTCTCCCACTCCCCCTGCTTGTGTTCCCTCTCTCGCTGTCTCTCTCTGTCAAATAAATAAATAAAATCTTTAAAAAAAATTAAAAAATAAAATGGTTAAAATGAGGGGCGCCTAGGTGGCTCAGTCGGTTAAGCATCTGACTCTTGATTTTGGCTCAGGTCATGATCTCAGGGTTGTGAGATCGAGCCCCATGTGGGGCCCCATGCTCAGTGGGGAGTCTGCTTGAGATTCTCTCCCTGTCTCTCTGCTCTTCCCCTCTCTCTAAAACTAAAAAATATAATATAATATAATAATATAATATAATATAATATAATAAATATAATATAAAATATAATGGTTAAAGTGATCAATTTTATGTGTTAATTTTACCACAATTTAAAAAAAACTTTAAATTTTTATAGACAAAAAATGTTTCCATTTCCCAGCTCTTAGGGGCAGAATTTTTAGGAACCAATTAAATTCATGAAGTGAAGGATGGGTGAATTGTAAAGAAAAAAAATAGTATCTTAACTTTTTTTAAAGATTTTATTTATTTGTTAAAGAGAGCGCACAAGCAGGGGAGTGGCAGACAGAAGGAGAAGCAGGCCCCCGCTGAGCAAGGAGCATGATGGGGAACTTGATCCCAGGACCCTGGGATCATGACCTGAGCTGAATGCAGCCGCTTAACCAACTGAGCCACCCAGGCATCCCGTATCCTAAATTTTAAAGAAAACAGTTATTTAACGACCCCCGTTAAAGCACAATAAGGCAGACTTTCTTCAAGGGGAGGGGCTGTTGCAATAGGATCACAGCAATGGGATCTTGTGGGGGACTGGCAGGGGATTAGACTCAGCTCTGAACACAGCAGGGGCAAGTGGGACTTTATAACCAAGGAGCAGGGGGTGGGGGTGCAGCGGGTGGGACTTTACTAAGAGGTAACATCAGGGATAAGGGGGATCCTGGCTAACCTGACCTGACAAGATTCTTGCTGAAGGCAGGCCAGGGTGATCAGACATCACCCGGAGAGTGGGGGGTTAGGGGTGGTGGCTGAGGAACCTGATCAGACGTGGAGAGCAAGCAGCTATGAAAGGTGGGTTAACTGTCCAATTAAACTGACTTAGGAGGATACTTGCCAAAACTGGGCAAAACAGACATGAACACAGAAGTCCAAAACTCAGGCTTCGTAGGAAGAGTGCATGGGAGCCTAGGTCGAGTCCAGCCAATGAGAGAATCTCCGTCAGTATATAAAAATGTGATGGTGAGGATGCTTCAGGCGCCAAGAGCAGAGAGCGCCCTCTCTCTCCGACACTCCCCAGGCTGGGATTAAAAACAAGGAACCAAAGTGTCTGTTTCTATTCCAGGCACCATGTGTGGAGTTCAGCTCTGCTACTCTGCTGTTTGTTCCGTTTTCCACCATATATTGGCATCATCCTCAGGCTGGCGCCAATATGGCTGCTGCATTCCGGCCATTGCAACCAGACCCAGACCTGGAAAAACAGACCACCTTGTGCTGGGTGAACTTTCCCAGCAGCCTTCTCTCAGCTGTCATTGGCCAGCATCACCCACTGCTCAACCAATCCCTAGCCAAAAGGAGGAGACTGCCCGGGAGGCTTGGACCAATCAGGACCTGTCCTCTGGGGCTGGGGAAAAACCCAGAGGAAGGCTGCCGGGCGGATGACGGAAGTCTGGACCTCTGGTATTTATTAGCGGTGACTCTCTCTGGGTAGTTGGAAGGTGGGTGAATTTTACTCTCTTCTTTTGGAGATTATCCTATCTAAATTTCCTGTATTACACCTTGACTTTTCTTTTAATAATGTGAAAGGAATCAAAGTCATTATTTGAGGTAGAGACAGACAGAAAGAGAGAGAAGCTTCAGCACCTGGAAAATTCAGAATAACTGGCTTTGCTTTATACGCTGCCTAGCACTGCTTACAGAGCCTTTGCTCCAGGGGGTTAGTGGTGATAATGTATCAGAATCCCTCTGATCCCCTAAACTCCACTGCTGCTGCACAACCAAATTCCTACCAGAATGAGGCTGGTTTGGGCAATTTTGTTGCAGCCCAAGCTTGGAACTGTCTCCCCTAGGCGGCTCCACTTGGAAACAATGGCTGGGTTTGCAAAAATCTCTCTCTCTCTCAAGCAGATAGAGGAAATTTCCAAACTGCAGCCAGAAGGACTGAAGGTAAATCCCTGTGAACACTACAGTAAACATCGTACAAAACCTTACAGACATTAGGGACTTTCCAGGAGGTGGGGGATCAGTAACCCCTCCAGAGAAAATGCACTTCCCTTGAGCAGGGTCCCAGAGGGGCAGGGAGAATTCAGGAGGTAGCTCAGGTCCAAAGACAAAGTCAACACTACCACCAGGAGACAGCTGTTGGGGCATGAGCATCTCCTTACCCCTCCCAGCAGCCCCGTGAGGTGGGGATGCTTGTCCCCATTCTCCAGAGGAGAGGTGAAGTCATTTGCTACCAAGATCCCACAGCCAAGTGGTAGCAGAGGCAGGCTGAGAGTGAGGCTCACCAGCTCGCCGCACAGCTGGGCTGGACTCTGCAATTGTTCAGCCCGCCTGGGCCACATCACCCCACCCCAAGGTGGATCAAAGTCAAGACTTCTCTCTCACTCCAACCTGGGGACCCTGGTAAATGCCATCACCTCCGGCAATCTGGTGACATACACAGGCAAACTGCTACTGAGTTATGGCACCCCAACCTAGCGTTCTTCCCATAGACCCGGAAACCTCCCCTGGCGCTGCCCCCTTCAGATCCGTAGACAAGCGCTGTCCAACAGCGATTTCCGTGATGGTGAAGGAAATGTTCTGTAGCTGTGCTATCAAATGTGATAGCCACATGGGATAATTGATTACTTGAAAGTGACCAGGTCGAGAAACTAATTTTGTTGTTTTTTTTTTTTAAAGATTTTATTTATTTGAGAGAGAGAATGAGAGAGAGCACATGAGAGGGCGGAGGGTCAGAGGGAGAAGCAGACTCCCTGCTGAGCAGGGAGCCCGATGCGGGACTTGATCCTGGGACTCCAGGATCATGACCTGAGCCGAAGGCAGTCGCTTAACCAACTGAGCCACCCAGGTGCCCCTCGAGAAACTAATTTTGAAGGCACTGAATTTTAATTAATTTAAGGGTCTACTTCAGTCACCTTAGGTGACTACTGTCTATAGGATTAGCACAACCCTGAACCCTCCATCACCTAGACCCTGTCCCAACAGAGCTCAAAATTCCAATTAATCCCTCCTTCTTCCCCAGCCTCACCCCCACCTACTCAGTCCCCCCTCAGCCAGGATTTTTAGCCTCCAAGCCTTGCATGTGCTATTTGTGTTGCTTGGCAAACCTCACCCCCCGCCCCCGCGCCCCACCATCTGTCTCATTGCTACTCCCACTCCAGGTCTCTGTTCAGATGTCTCTTCCTCCAGGAAGGCTTCCCTGCCCCTCAGGCTGAGTGAGGCACCCCTTTGGGCTCTCCCGGCCCCCTGGGCTCCTCCATCCCACTGCTGATCACTGTGGATCATTGCCCTGGGGATCGGTCTGCTCCCCCCAACACAGACACAGAACTGTGAGCCCCGCTGTGGACTGAGGACAAAGCAAGAACTATCTCAATCACCACTGTGTTTGCAGCACCACCCAGCACAGCGCTGAGCATAGGGAGTGTTGTTGGAATGAATGAATGAATGAATGAATGAATGGTGGATGCTTTTGAAAAACTGTGCTAAAAGCTTTAGAGTGAGCCAGCCAAAGGTCAAGTCCCATCTCCACCTACTGGTAGACTTGCCTCCTTCCTCGAGCCTCTGTTTCCTCATCTGTGAAATGGACGCAGTTATGTGTGGTTGGATGTGGGATGAAGCAGTTGTGTTGAGCCTCCCTGCAGGGACCTGCCTGGCCCAGGGGGATTGCTCAAGCAGAGACTGCCACGGCTCCCTCCCATTGTGATTACTGCTATTGTTCCTGACAGTCACGTGAGTGGGAAGAAGAGGTTGAAGGGGATTAAGGGAGGAGTCCAGGGAAGCCCCAGGAAGGTCCCCAGTCACCCTGGAAAACTGGTTCAACCAGTGTCTGCGCCCATCCCAGAGAGCACAGGTGAAGCCTCTGGAGCCTGTGGAAAGGGGGTGCTGGGGCTCAGCCAGCCTCGGCCATGTCTAGAAGGCACCCCCAGGACCCCCACTGAGCTGGCCTACTTCCGACAGCCAGGGCCCAGCCCTCCAGCCCCATCAGTGTCCACAGTGGCCCCTTGGCATCTCCACGGGACACCAAGATGGAGATTCCCGAGAGGGCCCAGTGCCACTTCTCAAAGGGCCTCCTGCTCTCAGGTAAGGGGGAGCACCCCAGGGCTGAGGGGTGAAGGTGGGACTCAGCCCAGGGGTTGAGGTCTCCTCTCAGAAGAAGGGAAAGATTGCCAGGGAAGATGAAATTATTAGAGTAAGATGGGGGGGTGCTGGTTTGAGCTGTAGAATCACAGCCCCATACCCAATTTTACCTATGGAATTTTCTAGGCTATCAGGACCAGGAAGATAAGAATGTTGTTTGTTTGTGGGGTTTCTTTGGAGGGGGGGTGTTTTATTCTTTTGTCTTATTTGCAATATCATACATAATCATCAAACTGCTGCTACAATGTTCACACCTATTAATGCAAATTCAAACCCCAAGGAAAACTATTCCCGGGAATTTACTGAGGTCAGGGTCGGGCTGCCTGGTACAAGGCCAGACCATCATGAGGACAGGAATTTATCTGTATTTGTTTCCCTGTTATATCCCAAGTGCCTAGAAATCTAGGGAATTTTAGATATATCATATATAATTGGTACTGTAGCATAAATAATAGGTAAGTCTGTAAGTACTGGTTAGATGGATGAATGAATAAATTCAGAGTCCAACTGTTTAGAGGCAGACCACACATCATCTCGGCTGCCCCGAGATCTGCTGGACTAATGGGATGAGAAATGTGTGGCTTTCCTATCTGGGTTCCCACTCCTGAACCCAGTGCAGACATCACTCATCAATCCCAGCCCTGTTTCCAATGAACAGCGGTCAGAGTCCTTGTCCCCAGATGAGGACATATAGGGAAGAAAATGCTTTTGTCCCTGCCCAATGCTTCTGACCTCAGGCCACCCTTGTAACTCCCCACAGCCTCATTCCTGGCCCTCTGGATCCCCCAAAGCTCCTGGGCTGCCCTCCACATCCAGAAGATTCCAGAGCATCCTCAAAAGGACCAGAACCTTCTCCTGTCCGTCCAGGGCATCCCAGGCAACTTTCAGGACTTCAATTGGTACCTGGGGAAGGAGACCAATGGTGGCACGATGTTATTCACCTACTTCCCTGACCTCCAGCGGCCCCAGAGGGACGGCAGCGCCATGGGGCAATGTGACATCGTTGGCTTCTCCAATGGGTCCATGCTGCTGCGTCGCGTCCAGCCCACAGACAGCGGCACCTACCAGGTAGCTGTCACCATCAATCCTGACTGGACCATGAGGGCCAAGACCGAGGTCCAGGTGGACGGTGAGTGTTATGCTGCTGAGGGAGAGAGTGGGTAGGCTCATGCACCCCGACGCCTGCCATGGGTCAGGACCACTGCTCTATATTAACTCATTTGTATCTTTAAAAAACAAAACAAACAAACAAACAAAAAGTATGAGGGGCACCTGGCTGCCTCAGTCGGAAGAGCATGCAACTCTTGGTCTCGGGGTCGTGAGTTTGAACCCCACACTGGGTACAGAGCTTACTTAAAAATAAATAAATAAATAAACTTTAAAATTAAATTAGGGGCACCTGGGTGTCTCAGTCGGTTAAGTGTCTGACTTCAGCTCAGGTCATGATCTTGGGGTCCTGGGATCGAGTCCTGTGTCAGGCTCCCTGCTCAGTGGGGAGCCTCCTTCTCCCTCTGCCCCTCCCCTCACTTGTGCACACACACACTCTCTCTCTCTCTCTCTCAGATAAATAAAATCTTTAAAATTAAATTAAATTTTAAAACCCTATGAAATGTGATATGCCATTTACATCTCAATAGAGCTGGGGGAATAAAATAACTTCTCAACCCTCCCAGGCAGACTTGGTCATTAACCATCCGTGTCCCCAGAGGACTCTGATCATCCCATTACCTCTGTGATTTTCATAATGTGCTCTGATGCGTCACATTCCAAACGTGTCTCACTAGGAGAGTAATTCTTCAAGGTGAGAGAGTGAAAACATACTTGTCCTTTTATCATCCAGCATCTACCATGGTGCGGGGGGGTGGGGGAGGACACGCAGTAGGTTCTCAGTTAATGTTTGTTGAATAAAGAAATAAATGAAAACTTTCTCTTTTTTTTTAAAGAGAGAGAGTTGGTCAGGGGGCCAGAGGGAGAGAGAAAATCTCAAGCAGATCGTGGAGACTGACTTGGGCTCGATCTCATGACGCTGAGATCATGACCTGAGCTGAAATCAAGAGGCAGACGCTTAACTGACCGAGCCACCCAGGTGCCCCTGAATGAAAACTTTCAAAACCAAAAACTCCATGAGGCAGCCCCATTATTGTCTTCATTTTACAGTTGGGGAAACTGAGGCACAGAGCGTGGTATGGCTGGGATTTGATCCCACGAAGTCACAATACCAGAGTCTGGGAGCTTAACTACTTCCTCTCAAAGCAGAGAAAGAAGGAAAAAAAGTCTCCTTGCCTTCATTCATATGTGGGATGCCAATAACGAGCATGTAAATAATAAATTAAGATCATATTTCAGAGACATTAACAATAATAGTTATCGCTAACATTATTTAGTGTTTATTACATGCCTACTGTATGTATAACTCATTTACTCCTCACTGCTGCCCTGTGAGGTGGGTAATATTATTGGACTCATTTTACAGATGAGGAAACTGAGGCACAGAGAGGTTATAATTTCCCCAGTTTAAAAAAAAAATTAAACAGGATGATGTGATATGGGATGGGAGGTCATCAAGAAGGAGTGACATTTGAACAGAGGATAGGAAGGGAGCCCTGAAGATTTCTGAAGGACAGAGTTCCTAGCAGAGGGAACCGCAAGTGCAAAGGCCCTGAGGTAAGGCTAGCTTAGTGTGTTCAAAGCATATAGACAGAAGGATGCCATGGCTATAAAGCAGTGAGCAAGTTGGGTGTTAGGAGTTGAGGTCTGAGAGGCACACAGGGGCCAGGCTTGTTGGCCGTGGGGAGATTGAAAGAAGCCACTAGAGGGTTTTAAACAGAGGAGTGATCTGATTCACAGTTTAACCCAGCCATGGTTAAGTGTGGGCTGAATCTCCATTCTATCCAGAAAGAAGCTGAGGCTCGGGTGGTTTAAGGCATGCCCCGAATATTAGGCATCCAGCCATCGAATCAGCAACAGGGTTGAGATTCGAATGCAGGGCTGCCTGAATGAGACACATAGCTGCCTCTGCAGATGCTGAGCTGCTCATTCACTTGTTCCTTCAGCAAAGCTTCCCCCAGTGCCTCTTCCTCAAGGCCGCCTCTGCGTCCAGACTGTACTGGGCAGTGCTGGGGACGCAGTGCAGACTGAGGCTGCCCTGGCCCTGCCCTTCCAGGGCTCACAGCCCAGCGGGGGAGACTGATATTAACTAATAATCACACACACAAAATAGATCATTATGCACAGTGCAGGGACCGTGAAGGAAAGGCACATACGGGGATGGTGAGAGTGTAAATCGGGGGGTATAAGGGAGGTTGCCCTAGGAAGGTGATCCTTCAACAAAGCTTCAATGATGACTAGCAGTCCTAAGTAGAGGGGAAAGAAGCTTTGGGAGGTGTTTGGACAGAGGGCTTGGTCTGTGCAAAGGGCCTGTGGCAGGAAGCTGTAGGGCTCATGAACTGAGCTGGCAGGAGGCCAGCATGACTGAGGCAAAAGAACAGGAGGGGCATCCTCGGAGGCCAGAGCAGCGGGATGTATTCAAGCCAAGGCTCAGGTTGTAAGGACAGAAGCTCTCTGCAACTGACTCACAGTGTAGGGAGCCTTGTAGGACCCCAGGGTAGCCTCCTGGGATGTTGGCTCCAAGAGCCCTGGGTTCACAGCTGTCTCCTCCAAGCCTAGAACAGGGACAGACACGCTGTTGCATAAATGAATGGGTGGGGAGCCCTTCAGAGCTGATGGGAAATAGAAGTTGTCAGAAAGGCAAGTGTCCCCTCCTCCTCCAGAGGGCGCCACGTCTGGCCTCATCTGGGCTCAGGGGCTCCATTCTCCTCTTCATGACCAGGGATTCCTGCCAGGCCTGAATTGGGTGTGAGCCCAGGCTTCTTTGCATATTCTGAATCTCCTCTTCCAAAATGCAGAGACTTTAGAAAGAAAGACAGCTGGAGAGACAGACAGACAGATCAAGATAGAATTTGGTTGGTCTAGGGCGCCAAAGTGGCTCAGTCAGTTGAGCGTTCGACTCTTGGTTTCAGCTCAGGTCTTGATCTCGGGGTTGTGGGATTGAGCCCCCTGCATAGGGCTCCAGGCTCGGCGGGGAGTCTATTTGTCCCTCTCTCTCTGCTCCCTGCTCCCCGCCCCGTGCTCATGCTCTCTCTCCCGTGCTCTCTCTCAAGTAAATGAATAAATAAAATCTTTAAAAATAATAATAATAATAATAATAATCTGGTTAGTCCAACCTGGCCTGTGGTTTCCTTCGCCTTGAGTGAAGGGTCCACCCTTTGTCCAAGGGGGTGGGATCAAGTAGGTCAAACAAGATGGGGAGCCAGGGGGCGCCTGGGTGGCTCAGTCGTTAAGCGTCTGCCTTCGGCTCAGGTCGTGATCCCAGGGTCCTGGAATCGAGCCCCGCATCGGGCTCTCTGCTCAGCGGGAAGCCTGCTTCTCCCTCTCCCACTCCCCCTGCTTGTGTTCCCTCTCTCGCTGTGTCTTTCTCTGTCAAATAAAATCTTTAAAAAAAAAAAAAAAAAGATGGGGAGCCAGATGCCGGGGATCAGGGCGGGGAAGATGAGCAAGGACTCAACACCTGTTCTCCTCATAATAATCATAACATATATATCTATTATGGTTTTGTTCACCACTGAACCCCCAGTGCAGAGCAGTGCTTAGCACACATGAGTTACTCCGTAAATACTTGTAACTCCTTCTCCCAGCTGTGAGCACTTACTGTATGCCAGGGACCTCCAAGCGAAGCCCTTTGCCGACCTCACTTCATTGCATTCCCACAAGACCCCCGTCAGGCCCTGGGATGATCCCCATTTTATAGAGGGGCAAACAAACAGAGACCCAGAGGGCCCACCACCACGCAGCCGGGGAAGGCAGGAACCGAGGCCCCCGCTGGGTCCGAGTCCATGTCCCTGGCCCTCTGCCACCTGACTTTTTCCCAGCCCCAGTGGAATCCACTCCCTCATGGGAAATGCCCTGGCTTCCCGAGGGCTGAACACAGGGAGCAAGGAAGCAAAATGATTCAGCAAAAGGAAGAGCAAAGGAAAAGGCGGAGGGGATGAGGCATAGGGTTGGGCACGTCCTCATGTCAGGTTGGGTCACCGCAGCAGCCAGGGCATTTCTATTTGAGGACAGCTTTGGCCCCAAATCCAGCCCCTGGCAGTGGGGAGGCGGGGGGGGGGGGATGGACTTGGCTGGGAGCTCTTCCTGTGTCCCGGGTACTTCCCACACTTTACCTGCCTCAATCATGAGGGGATTCGGTATGTCTTTAGGGGCTGCAACAGGAGCCAACTCTAACAGGCATGTACAGAAAAGGGCTTAATGGAGGGTATTGCAGGCTCGCAGGACCCCAAGGAGGCTGGGAACCGGAAACAAGCTGTAAACTACTTGCAGAATTCTCCTGCCTGAGCCAGCATTGCCCAAGTGTCAGCCCTGGGTCCAGGACCCCTGCCTGGGCACTGGGAAGCTGCATTCATTCAACAAGCATCTATTGAGCACCTCCTGTGTGCCAGGCACTGAGTGTACAAAGGTACAGAGAGAGATCTCTGCCCTCGTGAAGTTTATCTGCTGGTGGGCATGTCCCTGACCGGGGACCTGGGTCGCGTGACACTGTCCCATGGAAAAAGAAGCTAAGAAAGCCAGTCTCTGGCAGAACTCCCAAAGGGGAGGATTCACAGCTCAGGGCAGACTGAAAACACAAGAAGGGCCCAGGACACATAGGTCCCCTGTGTACCGATGAGGAAACAGAGGCTCAGAGAGGTCTCACAGCCAGTAAGCAGCCCACACCAGGCTTGGAAGCCAGAGCGGGATCACGGTCATTGACAGCTGGTGTCTGTTCTCCTGTAAATCCAGTGGTGGGGACTTGGGGGCCTTCAAGCAACCCTGTGCGGGCTCCCCAAAGCCTTCTGGGCCCTCTGACACCCAAGGCAGTTAATTACAAGCCCAGCACCCCTTTACTGGACATGTGCAGAGTGCTTCACACACATTTCTCCTTTGTGTCCTCCCTGCCACGGCAAGATGATCCCTCTTACACAGTTGGAGAAACTGAGGCACAGGGAGTTTAAGTAACTGGCCCAGGTCACTCAGCTAAGGGGCAGCAGGTGCAGGACTTGAAGTCTGGCCTGCGGGCTCCAGAGCCCACACTTTTAGGACTTTATTCTGCCTCATCATTAGCAACCACTAACTGGCTGGTGTCATGGGTTTATATGACCTTTAGTCAAATGGCCAAACCTTTCAGAGCCCCTGTTCCCCTAAAATATCTGTAAGATGGGGGTAATCACACCTCCCACCATGGATCGTTGTGAGGACTGGCTGACAAATCCATGTAAAGCTGTGGAAATCAACCAAGTCCCTCCAATGAGAAAAGCAAAGGCCATTTACTCAGAGCTTGCTGGAAAGGGAGTCAGCCCCTGTCACTTGCATCTGGGCAGAGATTCAAAGGCAGGCAGACGGATGGGAAAACTTCATAGTGGAAAAAAGAGAAGGCTTCAGCTGTGCCCTGATTGGAGGTTGTTGGCACGGGGAAGCTGGAGGCAACTGGTTACAGTGCATATTTGGCTTTCTTAGGAGCTGGTCCTAAGTTAGATGCAGGGACAAGAATTAGGGAAGCTGTTGGTTATTAATCAAGTCCTGGCCATTTAGGGTCAATCCTTACAGAAGTTACTGTTTGTCTTCCTGGACTGTCACTGGAGATAGCAATCTGGCTTCCTGCAAGTCTGACTCAAAGCAGGTTGGTGTCGTGGGCTGTTTGTAAGACGGCTGGTCTTCTAGGCACGTTGGTCTTCGCTGCAGGTTGTGGATTGGAATTCTATTTTTAAATACAGTCTGACCATTGTCCACTTTTATAATGGTCTCTCAAAGCACTTTTTCAGATGTGTTTGTATCTACTCAAAAATACACGGGGATAAATCTGACCCACAGAAGAAGACCCAGATGATTCTTTGTTGGTAGAACTGATAGATGATCCCAGTGCCCAGTAAAGAGAAAAGCCAAAAAGAAAACCTTCAGTCCTGAAAGAAGAAACAGAATGCGGGGCTCTGTTCTAGTTACTTTTTGGTGCAGAGCAAACTCAGTGGTATAGAACAACAACCATTTTATTATGTTCATGATTTCTGGGATCAGGAATTCAGACAGGGCACAAAAGAGATGGCTTGTCTACTTCATGATGTCTGGGGCCTCAGATGAGAAGACTCAAAAGGCTGAGACTGGCTCAAATGCTGGAGGCTGGAATCATTCAGAGGTTTCTTCACTCAGATATGTGGAGGCTCACCCTGGCTGTCAGCTGGAAACCTAGCTGGGGCTATCCACAGATCTTTGTCAGGTGGTCCCTCCAATGTGACTGCTCGGTCTTCCTCACAACATGGAGACTGGGCTCTTGGGGAGGGCCAAGTGGAGAGCAAGTTTTCCAAAAGACCAAGGCAGAAACTCCGTGGCTTCTTCTGATCTAGCCTTGGAAGTCACACAGCATCACTTACATTGTATTCTTTTGATTACAACTAAGCCACTAAGATTAGCCAGATTTAAGGGAGGGGTATTAGATCCTTCTACTGGATAGGAGAATGGCAAGATCATATCACAGAAGAGATCCTGTCGCAATCAACTTTGGAAAAGACAGTGATTCACAGGCTCCCTCTTTTCAAGTTCACTGTCTATGATAAAAGGCAGATAATATAACAGGCTCTAAAAATAGGACACTTAATCATGTGATTCAGGCAGGGTTCTTGCTACAGCAACAGAAACTGCTTCTCGCCGATTTAAGCAGAAAAGAAATCGATTCAAGGATCCTGAACAGCCCAGAGATTCTCCAGGATAGCAGGGAACCGAGCTTTGGAGGTGTTGTGTGTTGAATGTTGTCCCCTCAAAAAAAGACACTGAGTCCGAACCCTCAGCACATCAGAATATAACCTTACTTAGAAATAGCATCTTTATAGAGGAAATCAAGTTAAAATGAGATCACTGGAATGTTGTAGGTAAACTTGCCTGGGGTTCCAATGTTAGCAGCGATGTTCAACACCATGCTCTAAAGGCACCTTTGAATGAGCGAGCTGTCCATGTACGGAGGCTGCAAAGGAGGCTGGGAAATGTCTTTATTTCTGCCGAGCTCAAGTTCAGGGAGACATGATGAATGCCTTCAAGGTAGCAAGATGACTGCACAGTTCCCAAGCCTCTAGCTTTCAGCTTCCAGAACAAGAGATCCCTTCTCCTACCCACTCTGAACCACACCCCTTCACTTCACTCTGATTGGACCAACCTGAACGAATCAGGAAGGCCAAAGGAATGCAGCACGCTGATTGGCTTAGGTCTGAAAGACGGCCCTTCCTGATGCAGTGAGTGTGACAAGGGAATAAGCTAAGGGAGCCCTCCCCCCCCCCCCCCCCCCCGGGAGCTGGAGGCGGGATCCATCCCTCCTGAAGGTCTGGAGGCTTCACAACGGTGGAGGGATGGAAGGAGTTGAGGAGACACTACATGGCTGTAGCTGGGGCACAGGGGTGCAGAAGCACCTGGCTCCTGGGATCCCAAACAGACCAGGTTTGGCCATTCTGCAGACAAAATCCAAAGGGAGAGAGAGGAGGGGTGGTGAAACAAGAAAGGGATGTATTTCAGTGAAGCCAACCGCGGGAAGACAGCAGACTAGCATCCCAAAGACTGTCTCCAAAGTGCTGAAAGTACTTCTAGGTTTATATTAGGAAAATGTGGGACACAGGTCCGTGGATACATGCAGATGGGCAGTAAAGGTCGTCAGGTCAGTCATTGTCTTGGGGTCAGGTGGGAGGGATCTTGCTGCTTGAGGGGGTAGTTTCGGCTCCCATCACAGGATGCCTTGCACAGCGTCTTTTCCATGAGTTAAGAGAAAAGCTGGAAAGAAGAACTTAATAATTAGCAAGTACAGACTGAGGTCAGAATGGAGGTGATTGAAGTGCTCTTTTTTTTTTTTTTTTAAGATTTTATTTATTTGAGAGAGAGAGAATGAGAGAGAGTGAGCACATGAGAGGGGGGAGGGTCAGAGGGAGAAGCAGACTCCCTGCCGAGCAGGGAGCCCGATGCGGGACTCGATTCTGGGACTCCAGGATCATGACCTGAGCCGAAGGCAGTCGCTTAACCAACTGAGCCACCCAGGCGCCCTGAAGTGCTCTTTTTTTAAAGATTTATTTCTTTTGGGGCGCCTGGGTGGCTCAGTCGTTAAGCGTCTGCCTTCGGCTCAGGTCATGATCCCAGGGTCGTGGGATCGAGCCCCGCATCGGGCTCCCTGCCCCGCAGGAGGTCTGCTTCTCCCTCTCCCACTCCCCCTGCTTGTGTTCCCTCTCTCGCTGTCTCTCTCTCTGTCAAAAAATAAATAAAATCTTAAAAAAAAAAAGATTTATTTCTTTTTAAGATTTATTTATTTAACCCCCAAGCAGGGGGAGGGGCAGAGGGAGAGAGAGAGACTCTCAAGCAGACCCCTGCTGAGCAGGGAGCCTAGCGCAGGGCTCGATCTCATGAGCCTGAGATAGTGACCTGAGTCGAAATCAAGAGTCAATGCTTAACCCACGGAGCCACCAAGGCGCCCCTGAAGTGTTCTTTCATGTCCCGCCTACCAACATGAATCAACTAATTGCATAATTAAGCAAGTAAGCTATGAAGGAAATGCCTATTAGGCACCTCCTTGGCCTGGGATTGTCAGAGAAGGCTTCCCTCCCAGAGGGAGCTGGGAATGAAAAAGTGAGCAGGAGTTATATATAGTGTGTGGAGAAGAGCATGCCAGGCAGAGGGAACAGCATGGGCAAAGGCTGGGCAGCCCAGAGAGTGAGGAAGGGAGCTGTGGGTGATGGAACTGCGTGGGTGGACGGGGCAGCAGGGGCCAGAGTGAGCAGATCCAGGAGAAGGGGCTCTGGATGCTATAAGAAGACAGGGCAACAGGGTCGGGGTGGGGAGGACAGGAAGTGGGGGTGGGTTCCTTGAGTCAGCTGACCTGGCCTCGGCCCCACCCCACCTCCTGAATCACTCACAGAAGCCACTGAATTTCCACTTGCTGTTGTGGGGATTCAAAAAGGTAGAAGATGGGGGCACCTGGCTGGCTCAGTCGGTAAAGCATGTGACTCTTGATCTGCGGGTCTTGAGTTCAAGCCCCATGTTGGGTGTGAAGCCAACTTAAAAATAAATAATTAAAAGGTAGAAGGTGCAAAATTGCTAAGTTCCAGTGTCTGGAAGAGGGGCTGCCTTCCATCCTCTGCCCATACGCAACCCCTCTGGGCCTTGGTGCGCACATCTGCAAAATGGGCCTGACTTAGCCACCTCCCCAGGCTGTGGGGGCAACGACCACATATGCCCAGGCATGGCCTATCCTCTTCCTCCCAGTGAGAAGAGTACATTTTAAAATGGGTTTCGGGATGTGCCTGGATGGCTCAGTCATTAACCGTCTGCCTTCGGCCCAGGTCATGATCCCAGGATCCTGGGATCGAGCCCCACATCGGGCTCCCTGCTCTGCAGGAAGCCTGCTTCTCCCTCTCCCACTCCCCCTGCTTGTGTTCCCTCTCTCGCTGTCTCTCCATCAAATAAATAAATAAAATCTTTAAAAATAAATAAATAAAATAAAATGGGTTTTGGACACTTTGAACAGACAAACTTTTAGGGAAATGAATGAAATAAGCAAATATTGATTGATTTAATTACACACACACACATAAATATATATATATGTATATACATATGTATATATGGTGACACTCCAGTCCATTTGGAAATAATGGTCTTCACTCCAGTCATGCAGAGCCTGATATAGTTCCTTCCCATCCTTCAAGGGCTCCTGGGACACAGGCCCCTCTTTTGGAATCCACACAGAGCAATCATTAGGAGCTCAGGTGGCCCAAGTGTAATCCCAGCACTGCACCTTCTGCGAGCCCTTGGGCAGGTTAGCTCACCTCTCTGTGCCTCAGTTTACTCACCTTAAAATGGCACAGATCCTACTTTGTTGGATAATTGAAAGAACTCTGTGTGTGTGTGTGTGTGTGTGTGTGTATATATATATAAACTCATTCAATCTTCACAATAACCCTACAAGGTAGACACTCTTATTGTCCCCACTTCACAAATGGGAAGAGGCACAGAGAGGTTGACTAATCTGCTCAAGGACTTGAACCGCCAGCATTCTGACCTCAGAGTCTATGAGCTTAGCTGCCAAGAAGGGCTGGGATATAACAGGTGTTCAGCTTGATATTAAAGGCTCGAGGTCCTCATGGTGGGGGTAAGAAGTCAGGTAGGCTTCATCCCAAACCTGGCAGGTAGTGTTTCAGAACCCCATGCATCAAGACCCTCACAAAACAGGGCCCAGAACCGAATTCTTTCCCTAAAAGGATGGAGGTGTCAATCAACTGAGGTGAGAAAAAGCAGGCAGGTGGAGTGTGGTGGGGGAGTGGGTCAGGAGGTAGGTTTTAGATGTCCTGAAGATGGTAGGAAATCTTAGGAAGGCAGAGATTTTTGAGGTGGGGTGAGCTGAGGAGTTCCAGCCAGGGGTGTTGAGTTTTATGTGCAGCAGAATCAACTGGACAGTTGGATGCTCAGCTCTGAAAAGCAGGAGAAAGCTCTGGGTTGGGGAAAGGAAACTGCACATCAGTGCTCTATGGACAGTCACTGATGCAGGGGTGAGGGGATTGGGGAGATCCTTCCAGGACATCTCACAGACCTCTCTTTCTCTCTCATACCCCTCAGAAAAGCTTAAGGAGCTGCCCATTACACACCTGCCCCTGAGTGCTGGGATCATGGCTGCCATCATAATTGGGTTCCTTGTTGCTGGGTCCCTCTTCATCGGGTGCATTGCCCATCTCCTGTTAACAAGAGACTGGAGGGGCCAGAGCCACAGGTACAGGGGCCCCAGGCCTCTCTCTCCTCTCTTCTTCCTCTTCTTCCCCACCCCTTGGGTCCCACTGATTGATTCTTCCATGATTCATGTCATCTGACTCATACACAATCTCATCAAATCTTGGAACTCTTGAGGTGAAAACGACCTTTCTATCCTGTATTAGACAGAATTCTGCACTGCAAGGGACAGAAACCCTACCTTTGAACGGGCTTACAAAAAATTAGAAAATTTTTTGGTCCTGCATGAGCTTCAGGTATGGCTGGATCCAGGGACTTGATTTTGCCAAGAGACCCCTCCATACACCTCTCAACTCTGCTTTTCTCTGTGGTGGCTTCATTCTCAGTCAGGACCTCCCCTTGTGTGTGATAAGATAGCTCCTAGGGGCTCCAGGCTTATATCCCACCAGCTCAGCAGCCACAGAGGGAAGACCACACCTGGCTCCTGACATCCAACAAAAACCCCAGGGCTGCTTCTCACTGGCTTAACTCAAATCACATGTCCTTACGTGGACCAACCACTGTGGCCAGGTGCTGGAATATCCTGATTGGCCAAACCTGGGCTATTTGCACAGCTCTGGAGTCAGAGAACAACCCAGCTCCACATGACTAAATGGATTCAGGGTGGGGAGGGTTCCCCGCCCACCCCCACCCCCCGGACCAAAGCGGGGTGGGGAAACAGACACTATTGCCAAAGAAGCAGAGTGGATGGTGGGCAGGCAAAGGCATCAGATGGTGCCTACTTCTGTATGGGGGAGAGAGGCAGGGGCCTATTTTTCCCAGGAAACAGTCTATTCATGGAAAATTCCTTCCTCATGAGATCAGGCTCTTCAGAACTTTGTCTCCTGACTTTGGTTCTGAGCTGCTTGCAAATGTGTCGTTTTTCTGCTCTCTCTAATCTCGGGGAAATGAAGGCAGCAACCTTTTCTCCTCCGCTGCCTCCTTCATTTTTGCAACTTTTCTATAAGTTTGAAATATTTCCAAAGAGAAATTCCTCTTCCTATTCTCTCCCTTAGGTGCTGTGGTCTCTTGATCTCTTTCTCCCAACACGCTCCCATTTAGGGGTGGCGAACAGCTTTCACTTCCTACCATGTGCCCTAGAGAGCTTGGTGGAAAGGGAGTTGGAGGTGGTGTCTGAGTGCGGTGGGAACGGATGCTGTGATTGATTAATCATGTCTGCCACGGCTGTAACAAGGGTATTGGAATAACCTAAGCCATCCCTGTTAGCCCTCCTTCTTAGCTTGCAGGTGGTATGAAAAGAGGCAGTGCTGGTCCATAACCCTCCTGGGGGCTTCCCAGGTGTAGTCTGAAACCAGCCCCCAAACACAGAGGGCTGGAGAGGCAGGCCCCTCCAGGTTGGCATATGGCAGTTTCAATAAGCAAAGGGAACTTACATACGAGGCTTGTCTCCGGGGGCAGCAAGATGAATGGATCCCCACACCGACCCTCCAAATCTTACAAGTTTATAAAGAAGCCCCAGCTGGGCTCAGCCAGGCACACCATGCAGATGTCCTCAGCATCATACACCATCTCAAGGCCACGTCCTTGGAACAGCCTCTGGGAGCGGAAAAGGCAGGAACCCACACTCCAGGGACAGGGGAGGTGGTGAGAAGCCTCCGAGTGCCCGTGTCCGGCTCACGGGTCAATCAGGGGTCACATCTTTTTCATGCCTGTCCCCAAAAACGATGGAGCGGATTTGGCCCTCGGTGGGTAGTTTGCCGTGGTCTCTAGAGACAACTAAGGCTTAGAGACATGAAATCATTTGCCAAATGGCTTAGAACTGGCCTGCGAGTGGCAGCAGGTCCCTGAGATGGGAACCCACACCTGAGTGACTTGTAAGCTCCAGAACCAAAACTGGACTCCACTCGTCCGGACCTGCTGGCCAGCTTTCCTTCCGCTACTGCCAGTGATTCTCAGAGAATCTCACAGATCCTCAAAGTGCTGGCAGGGCCAGAGGCAACTTGATGTGGCATTCTGGGCCATAGTATTAAAAAAAAATAAAAATAAATAAAAATAAACAAAAAAAACGCAAAATGAAAATATTTCAATACGTGGAAATGTTTACAAATGAAGGGCCGTGATGCATGCACCTTACCCTCAGATGGTTCAGGAAAACAAAATATGCATGGGAGAAACAGAAGGAGAGAGAGAGCAGACACTGAAGTAAATGGAATAAAAACAATTGTTTGATGTGAGTAAAAATTACACAGATGTTCTTTGTGCCGTTTTTGCAACTTTTCTATACGTCTGAAATATTTCCAAAGAGAAATTCCTTTTCCTATTCTCTTTGTAGCATTCTGACTATGGCAAGAGAATATCTCATTCTGGTTCTAGTCAGCTTCTAACGCCCTTCTAACACTTGCTAGCTTTTCCCAAGAGAAAACTAACAACCCTATCGAGCCACAGATTTAACCCACTGTTTGGCCTTTCTTCATTTTCCCCGTCACTTTCTACTTACGTCCGGTGTCATTACAGTATGGTAGCATCTGACTGTGTCCCGCTTCCACTCCCACCCCCACAGTCTGTTCCCCATTCAGCAGCCAGAAAGATCCTGTGAAAATCAGTCAGCTTAGGTCCCTCGGAGTCAAGGCCAAAGTCCTCACCGTGGACACAAGACCTAGCTTGACCTGCTGCCTCCCTCTGACCTCACCTCTAGCCCCTCTCCCCCTCACACTCTCTGTCCCAGCCATACTCCTCTCTTTGCTGTTCCTGTTCCTGCCCCAGGGCCTTTGCACATGCTGTTAGAGCTCTCTTCCCATGATTTCTGCAAAGCTGGTCTCCTTGCCTGCATCAGGCCTTTGCTCAAATGTCGCCTTCTCCGTGAGGCACCCCCACACCAGTGAAATAATGAATTTGCTGCAGTGATGTCAAGTGTACTTTTTAAATAAAGGTATTCAAATGAGCTGATTCAAAGAGAAATATTAAGGAAATCGTGAAACAGGTGGATGGAGCAGAATCATCTAGATGGTCTGCCTAAATAGTGACATTAGGGAAACATTACTCACTGGCATACGGTGGCAGCTGGGGAAACTGAGGAAGGGCTCTGTGGCTGGAGATTATGGGAGAAGAGGCGGGGATGGGGCAGGTCTTGTCCTAGCTCACTCTGAAGCAGGGACCATCTCTCTCTCTGATGGACTGATGGGCTTTCCAGTTTCTCTGAGTCTCTCTCCACCCACCTGAGCGGCTTACTACCCTAATATTGGTTCTCTCCATATGTCCCCAGGATGACACCCACAGAGAAGCCAGAGGTGCACCCCAATCACAATGCCGGTAAGCCAGAGGTCCCTGTGGCTAAAGCCCCTCCTCCAGGCTTCTTCCTCTTCTCCCCACCAGCCACACACACCCTTGCCCTCCCTCACTAGGGGTCTCCCAATCACTTGCCCCACCCAGACCTCTCTGGGGCCCCCCAGACTCAGCCCACAGACTCTGAGGACATCAGCACTCACGCCAAACCTGCTTTTCCTCCTCTTCTCAGTGCCTGGCACATCCAGTCTCGGTGGTTCCACTCCCGGGTCCCCACACCCAACTCTTTGCTGGGCTCCCCGCCTCCAGGCTGGCCTCCACCCCATCCCCAGGCAGAGTGCTTCTAGAACTCTCACCCTGTCACTCCTCTGCTCAGAGGCCCTCCAGAGCTCCCCAGGGTCCTTAGGACAAAGTCAGCCTCTTTAACATGGCTCTCTAGACTCCCATAAACTGGTCCCCACTGTCTTTCCTGGCTTCATTTCCCACATGTAACAATCCCATCCTCAAAAACAAAACAATATAAAATAAACTATATATAATCCAGACAGACCAAATATATCACAGCTCCTCAAACATGGCAGGCTATCTCCTGCCAGCCACTCCCTCCTGCATTTGCATAGTTCTCGCTTCTCTTTCCAGTCTCAGATGTCCCCTCCTCCAGGAAGCCATCCCTGACTCCCCTCCAGGAGCCCTCTGGGCTCCCCCACTTGGCCCTACCCACTTTGGGTCATCCCTATCTGGGGACAGATCTGTCTCCCACACTGGACTCTGAGCCCTGGGAGGTCAGGGCCAGCGCTGCCTCAGTCTCGGCTGTGTCCCCAGCACAGGGCTGGGCAAGGAGAGGGCACAAATGTTAGCTGAATAAATGACCACTGACAGCAGCTAGCAGGGGCCTGTGGGCCGCGCGTCAGCCAGTTCCGCCCTTGTCCTCTGCTTCAGGTGACCAGAACATCTATGAAGTGATGCCATCTCCGACCCTCCTGGTGTCTCCCCCCGGTGACACGAGGTCCATGAACACCTCCATGGTGAGTCCCACCCCCTCCCCCAAAGCCCCACCTGCTGCTTCCCCCAGGACTTCGCTGTGACGCTGGCACCTTGTCCCCACGCTGCAGGAACGCGGCTCACCCTGGGATGCTCCCTACTTTAAAACCACCGGGAAAAGGGACTGGAAGGACACAACATAAGGAGCATTAGTCTCTGGGGCGATGGGGACTTGGGACTGGGAAGCCAGGTCTGTCCTCACAGCAAAGGTCCAAGGTAGGAGGGTGTCGGGATGCTGGGGGCCTGGCTCACCCGTTCTCTTCCCTCGCAGCCCCTGCCCCAGCAGCAGCCAGAGCCGGAGAACCACCCCTACCAGGTGTGGAGCCGGGATGAGGGAGGGGGTCTCGATGGGGGGGGGGGCATCCTCACCAACCGCCCACCTGCTCTCTGAGCTGTAGCTCCTCCCGAAGCACAGCACAGTCTCTCCCCTTCTGGGGTTGTACCTTCCTCCTTCTTAGAAGGATTCCAAGGCTGCAGGTCCCAGCCTGTCTCCATCCCCTCCTGTCTGCCCATGGATCTCTGTGTCCATGTGTCTGTCTATGTTTCTCTGCATTTCTGTACACCTCTCAGGGCATCTCCTGCTCTTGCTGTCATTCTCTGGCTCCCCATGTCCTTTTATCTTTCCCTCTCTCTATCTCTTCACCCATCTTTGTTTCTTGATGTCTCTCTCACTCTCTCTCCTTCTCTGTGCTCCTGTCCCTCCTGGCTCTCCATCCCCGTCGCCCTGTGTCCACCCCTTTCTCTGGCCCTCCCGGTACCTGGTGCTTCCTGCCTCTGCACGCCTCTCTCCTTCCACCATTCTCTCTGGGTGTGTTCTCCGCCCCCCCCTCCCCCGTCCCTCAGCCTCTGCCTGGCTCCCCCGACCCCCACCCACAATCCCTCTCTTCTCCTCCCCCCCAGGACCTGCTGAACCCTGACCCTGCCCCTTACTGCCAACTCATGCCAACCCCCTGAAGAGGCCCCTGGAAGAGCGAAAGCCTCAGCCCTCCCCTGGGGGCCTCGTGCCCACAGAGAAGCCACACCAGAGACCCCACAGGACCAGGCCACCATGGCCAGAGGCCGACAAGGTGGGCTCAAATGAAGACTCAGCACAGCATCAGGCACGAGCAAGAGATCATGATGGGCCCAGCGCCTCTCTGACCCTCTGAGTGTATAACCCGCCCTCAACTCTGGTCCGTCCAGCAAGCCGGCCTGGGCCTCGTGCCTGGGAAAGGCAGGCTCTTGCCTTCTCCTAACCCAAAGTACCCCCCCACACACACACTGGATATTTGGGGGTGAGGAGAGTGGTCTCAGGCCTGCCTCAAGCCAGACCTCACAGGCTCCTACTCGCTGGGCTTCTACCTGTCGGCCCACAACGCCCCACCCCTGCTCCCTGCTTGTCCTTGGAGCCCCTTCCCCTGGGGACAAGGCAGCCCCCCACCACACAGGCCCCAAAGGATAAGGCACAGGGAGGTCTGGCCTCCCAGTCCCGTGGCCCCCGGTGACAGTCCTGACCAGTGACCACAGCTGTGAAACCCCTTCCCTGCTTGAGAGTCAGTCTCTCAGAACCTGTGGCCAATTTCTGCCTGTTGCCCCCAACCCTGAATCATACCAAGGCCCTCAGGGCAACAGCTCCCTTTCCTACCCCCTCCCAGCACCCCCATCCCAAATGTGGGCCCAGTCTGTCGCCCCTTAATTTATTCACTCATTCAGCAATAAATAAACCATGTGTTATGCACAGTTCTGGATCCTGCAGCTTTGGCGGGGAACAAAAGAGACAAAAACTGTTCTCCTAGAGGAACGCTGTGCTGGAGGAGAGAGTCAGCAATCAGAGTAACCAATGTACGGAAGCCACGTAGGGATCTGGAGGGAGAGCATTCCAGGCAGAGGAAGCAGCAAGTGCAAAGGCCCTGAGGCAGGAGTATGCCTGGGGAGTTCGAGGAGCAGCAAGAGGCCAGGGTGGTGGGAGCGGAGGAAGGAAGGGGGAAAGGGTGGGAGGTGAGGTCAGGGAGATGGGGAGCAGCAGATAGTTCAGGGCACAGAGTCCCCCCACTTAAGGCACAGCAGACTGTCACTTTTGCTCTGGGAGCTGAAAATAAAGACGTGTGGCCGGGGCCGCCTGGGTGGCTCAGTCGGTTAAGTGTCTGCCTTTGGCTCAGGTCATGATCGAGCCCCGCATCGGGCTCCCTGCTCAGCGGGGAGTTTGCTTCTCCCTCTGCCTGCCCCCACCCTGCTTGTGCTCTTTTTCTCTCTCTCTCTCTCTGACAAATAAATTAATAAAATCTTTAAAAAAAAGACCATGTGGCAGGTTGAATAAAGTCGTGTATGTGCTAACGCCCTGTGAATGTTACCTTACACGGCAGAAGGGACTGAGCAGGTGTGATTGGGTGAAGGATCCTGAGATGGGGAGATTATCCTGGATGACCCCTCTGGGCCTGAAATATAATCACAAGGGTCTTTGTGAAAGGGACCTAGGGGGAGAGAAGGAGCTGTAAGAAAGGAGACAGAGATTGGAGTGATACCGGACTCTAAAGATGGAGGAAGGGCCCCAAAGCCAAGGCCCCACGGAGTCAGAGTGACGTGATGGGAGAAAGACTTCACGGGCCCTTGCTGGCGTGGAAGACAGAAAGAGGCCACGAGCAGAGCCCAGAAGCTGGAAAGGACAAGAACCCAGATCCTCCCCCAGAACCTCCAAAAGGCAACCCAGCCCCGCCGACACCTTGATTTTGGCCCCGTGAGACCCATTTCGGACTTCGGACTTCCTGAACTGGAATCGAATAAATTCCTGTTATTTTAAGCCACTACACACTTGTGGGAACTTGTTACAGCTGCCACGGGAAATTAACGTAGAGGATGAGGACGAATTCGCAGGAAGGGAAGTTGCATCTCCTGCTGACTCAATACTCGAATACTCCCTGTAAGGATTTCTCCATCCCCAGACCTCTAGGGACACCCTGATCTCCTGCTTCTGAGAAGGTCAACCAGGTCAAGGCATGGGCAGGGTCGGCCCCAGCACTGGCCACTCTGGTGCAGAGTGTCTGCCTTCCTCTCCTCTTTTCCAGCAACCCCTCGTCAAACCCCAGTATCTGTTCTTTCCTCTTCCCCAGTAGTAGGGTTTTGAACCAAGAGCATGGCTGCTGAGCAGAAAAACTACATTTCCCAGATTGCCCTGCAGCTTGAGAGAGCCATCCCGGCCAATGGGATGTGGGCAGAAGTGATAGGGGCGCACAGTCCTCAAGTCACACCCTTAAAGGGAGAGCATTCCCCCTTCCCAGAGGCTGAAGATGGGGTGATGAGAGCCATCTCGGATCACATGGACAGGGGCGCACAGAGCCAGGTTAGAGGGAGCTGGGGCAGGGACAGCAACGGGGACAGAGCCACCACGCCAGGTTAGATAAGTTACCTGGGAGAGAAAGACTTCTTTCTTGTGCAAGCTACCATTACTTTGGGATTCTTTGCATCCACGTCCTTCTAAAACTTGGTTCATACAACCCCCACCTTCATGACGACAGTATTGGGGCGCCTGGGTGGCTGTCGTTAAGCGTCTGCCTTCTGCTCAGGTCATGATCCCAGGGTCCTGGGATGGAGCCCCGCATTGGGCTCCCTGCTCCGCTGGAAGCCTGCTTCTCCCTCTCCCACTCCCCTGCTTGTGTTCCCTCTCTCACGGTCTCTCTCTCTGTCAAATAAATAAATAAAATCTTAAAAAAAAAAAAAAAAAGACAGTATTTTTTCAAAAGTAAGCTCTCTGAGCCTGATTGCTCACTTAGTATCAACCCTGATATGGACGGAATTGCATCCCCCAAAATGTGTATGTTGAAACCCTAACCCTCCCTGGGACTGTATTTGGAGACAGAACCTTTAAAAAGGGAGGGGACATGGCAAAGCATGCAGGCTTTTAAAGGCTTTCACCCAGAAGTGACATGCCCACCCACATCTCCTTGGCCAAAGGAAGGCACATGATACACTCTAATGTCAAGAGCGCTGGGCAGGTTCAATGCTACCATATATGCAGAATAGGGGAAACGGGGGTGCCTGGGGGGCTCAGTCTGTTGAGCGTCCGTCTTCGGCTCAGCTCTTGATCCCAGGGCCCTGGGATAGAGTCCCGCATCGGGCTCCCTGCTCAGCTGGCAGCCTGCTTCTCCCTCTCCCTCTGCCTGCTCCCCCTGCTCGTGCTCTCTCTCTCTCTCTCATACTCTCTCTCTCATACTTTCTCAAATAAATAAAATCTTAAAAAAAAAAAAGAATAGGCAAAACCGATATGCACGAACAGCCCAATCAATACGCCATCATGACTCACACCAGAGCCCACATTCTCAACCACTATGTCTCCCTGAGAAAACTTCCCAGGAAGACCTGCTCTCCTCCACCTCTTCATTCAATGACTCATTCATTCATTCAGCAGGTGCTGGACCAGGGTGGCGGGCACGGCTGGGGGACGAAATGCACAGAGCCAAAAGATATTTAGAACAAAACATTGACAGAATTTGGTCCTGGGTGAGATGTCCGGGGATGAGGCAGGAGGATGTCACAAACGTGTTGGTTCATCAGCTCAACAAACATTTATTGATCACCTGCTGTGTGCAGTTGTTATTGCCAAGGACACAACAGAGATCCCTGCCCTCAGAGAACTGACAACAAATGGCATCAAACATAATTTCCAGGGGAGTGATGTTACGAAGGAGAATGAGCAGGTGCCGAGAAAGCTGGGGGCGGGGCTGGAGTGCGGGAGCCCTGCCCCGTGTCTGACTTGCTGATGGAAAGCAGGGGCAGTGGCGGCATTCACAGTGCAAGAGGGTCAGGTTTGCAAGGAGGGAAAACGTGTCCACGGGAAAATTTGTACACAAATGTTCACAGCACTGCTCATAATAGCCAAAAAGTGAAAACAACCCAAACGTCTGTCAGCGGGTGAATGGAGAAACAAAACATGGTGTATCCAGATAGTGGGATATCGCGCGGCCATAAATAAGGACCGAAGTACGGGGCCATGCAACAACGTGAATGAACCTTGAGAACATGATGGTGAGTGAAAGCAGCCAGACACAAAAAGTTACATATTGTCTGATTTCATTGATGGGAAATGTCCAGAACAGACAAATCCATAGAGACAGGAAGCTCAGACAGCTGAGTGGTTGCCAGGAGCTGGAGGGACAGGGGGATGGGGAGTGCCTAGTAAGGGGTACAGGGTTTCTTTTGGGGGTGATGGAAATGTTCTAAAATTGATCATGCAGATGGTTGCACAACCCTATGAACATATTAAAAACACTGAATTGTACGCTTTAAATGGGTGAATTGTCTGGTATGTGAATTATATCTCAATAAAACCAAGAAAGAGAAGCGAGGGAGAGAGGGAGGGAGGGAGGGAAGAGGGCAGGTTTGGGAAGTCGGTTTTGAATTCATTTCGGTGTGTTGGGAGAAGGCAGCTGGAGACCCGGGGGGCGGCGGTGGGGGGGACAGTGAGCATGGGTGCATCCTGAAGCATGGCCGCCCCAGAAATGTCATCTTTTATCACCGGTTGGGATTTAAGTTGGTTGGATCCGTCCTTTCTGCCAGACTTGCAGGCAGGGCCCGTGTCAACGCAGAGCCAGCAGGGGGCAGCAGAGGACCACGCAGACCCACGGACCGGCACACTGGCTGCTTGGAGGACCTTCCCACCCCACCTCGGGGCACCTGTCCCCAGCCTCTGGCCCTTTGTTTACCCTTCTGAGAGCCCAGAGAATGCACCCAGCTGCCCAGACCCAAAACCTGGGCTCCTCCTTCCCTCAGGGAGGGGCAAACACCAGAACCTACCTCCTAGGCCTCCTGAGCTTGGGAATCTCTACAGCCCAGCCCTGGGCCAGGTCGTGTCTCCCCATCACCTTCCCAGGCTCCTACCTGGTCTCCTGCCCCCTCCTATCCTCCCACCACAAGACAGCCCAAGGGAGCTTTCTAAATCCCAAACTCAGTTCTGCCCCTCCCTGCTCGGAACCATCCATGGCTCCCGAGTGCCCTTAAAGTCCAGGCTTCTCATGATAGCCTGCAGATCCCTGGGAGTTCTGGCTCCTGGAGTGCCCTCAGCCTCCCTCTCAACACCCCTGACCTTCACCCCCACCCTGTGGTCTGGGGTCTATCATCCACCACACTGAACTGCTTCCACGCCCTCCACATTCTGCTCCCTGTGCTGGGAGCGTGGCCACAGGCACGGTGCTCCACCCTGCCGGCCCCACCCCCATTCATCCTCCCGGTCTCAACTCAGACACCTCTTCCTCCAGGAAGCCCTCCCTGACTGTCAAGCTGGGTCAGGTCCTTCTCCTGAGTTCCTCTACCTCAGCCCTGCCCACTCTGGGTGGTCACTGTCTAGAGATTTGTCTTGCCACTGGACTATAAGCCCCGGAAGGGCAGGGCCAACCAAGGCTGCCTGGGTCAGGGATGGGTCTCAGCGCCACCCAGCATGGCAGGCACAGGGCAAGGGCTCGGGGAACTTACGCAGGATAAGTGAATGTGTGCGCATTCTCAGTATCTATATATCCTTCCCTTCCTGTACCTGGCAGTCCCCACTCATCCATCGACAGACGTTCTCTGAGCCCCTGCTGGACACCCAGCTCTGTTGAATGAGCCCCACCCGGGCTCCAGAGACATAAGAGCAAGCGGACGAGCCCCTCCTCTCGGGAAGCTGGCCTTCTCGGGGGGGGGCAACGGAACCTGCCAGGCACTGTGCTGAGCGCTTCACGTTTATCAACTTATTTGAGCCTCACCACGGTTTTGTGAGGGAAGTGCTAGGACCAGTCCCATTTCCCAGATAAGAAAACTGAGGCATAGAAGATTCAGGTCATGCAGCGTAGAAGATGGACACACTGGGAATAGAGCAAAATCTAACACCCGACTTTCTCCTCTACTCATCCCAGTCCGTAAAGAAGGACCAAACGTAACCCACAGCCACCACTACGGGGTCCGCGTGTCCAAGCAGAGGGGTCTGCCTTCCACATGAGGGCCCATGGAGAAGGCACTGCTCATCCCAAACAGAGAGGCATCACCGAGGGGGGAACTTGAGGCACTGGGTGATCTGGAAGACACCAGTGTCCTCGGCTGGAACTAGGAGCCCCCCCAGTCCTTCACTCTCTCCACCCAAGCTCTGCCCCCCAAGGCTCAGTGCAGACCCCCACTCCCTTCCTCTGAGCCCTGGGCACCACTAGATTCTCAGGGCTGTGGCTCCTCGTTATACAAATGAGGAAGTGGCTGTCTGGGGAAGGAAATGGGCTGGCCCATGTCCAAGACTGATTATGATTCATGGGGAAAACCCTTCCCTCCCGAACTCAACCCCTTTGTAGGCAGAGGGCATTGCCCTCTGAAAGCGTCTGTCTGGCAGGGCCAGGCGGGTGGAGGTGGACCGTCCACAGGGGTGTAGCCCCCGAAGGCCATGCAGCAGGCCTCTCCCTGTACCTGGAGCCCAGCGAGGAGCCCATGAGTTTAGACCGGGGGATCTTTATCTGCTAAATGCGCTGGGGTTGCGTGGAAAATTTAGCTTGAAGATACCGTCCCACTGCGGGAGTCAGCATTTCAAAATATCGAACCCTTTCTGGATTCTGGCAGGAGGAAACTTTCGGGGTGGTGAAGGTGTTCTCAAATGAGATCTGGTGATGGCTACCCAAGGTGAACTTTATGCTATGAAAATCACGCCCCAGGGGGGGAGCGCCCGGCTGGCTCAGTCGGTGGAGCGGGCGACTCTTGATCTCCGGGTCATGAGTTCGAGCCCCACGTGGGGCATAGAGATGACTTAAAAAAGAAATCCTGAAAAAAAAGACAAAAAGAAAGAAATTTATGCTCCCAGTGAAGCTAAGAAAGAGATGATATTTATGAGACTGGAAATCTGAATACTGACTAGGTATTTGAAGATTTTTTTTTAAGATTTTATTTATTTATTTGACAGAGAGAGAGCGAGAGAGGGAACACAAGCAGGGGGAGTGGGAGAGGGAGAAGCAGGCTTCCCGCCGAGCAGGGAGCCCGACTCGGGGCTCGATCCCAGGACCCTGGGACCATGACCTGAGCTGAAGGCAGATGCTTGAAGACTGAGCCACCCAGGCGCCCCTAGGTATTTGAAGATATTAAGGAAGTGTTTTTTGTTCATCTTATTTTCACGTGTTAGGTGAAAATATGACATTGTGTTTTTTGTAGTTGTTGTTGTTGTTTTAATGAGTCCCTATGTTTTAGGGATACGGGCCGAGGTATCTATGAATAGGATGAAAAGAGGCCTGGAAGTTGCCTTCAAATACTGTAGGTCAGGCATGGGTGGGGGAAGGGAAGCAAGATTGGAGGGAGCTGGGGGATGGGCAGAGAGGCAGTGCTCTCCCCTCTACTTTTGATGAGTGTGTGGAATTTGGAAATTTTCCAGAATAAAAAGTTATTAAATTGTTTTTACCTAACTCTAAATCCAAATCCACCCCTTCCCATATTCCTGATGAATAAAATGAGGCTGAGAGAGAGAAAGGACATGTAGCCAGGTGACCCCCCCCACCCAGGTCCTTCTGACCCTTGCCCCCCCCGCCCCGCGCCCCGGGGAAAGCTGGCACTCTCTCTCCGCTCCCCTCCACCTCCCTAACTCCAGAAAAGTCCAGCTTCTCACACTTACCAATCCAGCCCCCTGCAGCCCCTCATTCCAGACCTAGATCCTTCTCTTCTGTCACTCGTTGGCCTTACCATCACCCCACTCACCTCTAGGGGGCCATCTTGCATCTTGCATCTTGCATCCGTCCTACTCCCTAGGTCCCCTGCTCTCCCTGTAAGTACCTTATCCCATGGCCCCCTCCCTCACTCAGCTCCAGCCACACCAGCCGCCTTGCTCTCCTCACACTCACCAAAGACCTTCCTGCCTCAGGGCCTTTGCACTCGCTGTGCCTGCTGCCCCAAACACCCTTCCCCCAGATGTTCGCAGACCCTGTGTCACCTCCTTCGGGTCTCAGCTCACATGTCACCTCTTCAGAAAAGCCCTGCCTGACCTCCCTAGCTAAAAGAGCAACAACCCCCATCACTCCTATCCTCTGGCCCTACTTTATTTTTTTATAGCAGTTATCTCTCCTTGACATGATACGCTGTATCAGTTTTTTTGATTAGTGTTCCTCTCCCTCCAATAGGATTACGCCCCACAAGGAAAGGGATGTTGCCTGTATCCCCAGCAGAGGTGGCAGATAGTTGGCGCTCAATAAATATTTGTCGAATGATTGAAGGACTTGGAAACCCCCCTCTTCCCCCGTGAACGAGGTGAGAGGAAGGGGGGGGGATGGGATTCCAGGCAGAGGGAAGAGCCTGTGCTAAGGTGTGAGGCTGGCCCCTGCAATCCGCCCGTCCCCCTCCTGCATGGTAGCCCAGGTCCTCTTCCCCGGGGGGGGGGAAGGGGGAGGACTTTGGGGGATCTGGGGTCCCTTCTCCCCAAGGACAGCCTCCCCAGGCCCGAGCCCAGACCTTGCCTGCCAGGCAGGCACAGGAAGCCACACCCTGAGGTCAGGTCCATGAGTAAATATTGCAGCACCCAAGCCTCCTCTCAGCAGATAAGGGGAGGTGGGGAGCGGGGGTCAGAGACCTGCTTTGGCCTCGCTGAGGGGTTAGCTCCAGCCGACCCCTCAGCTCCAAGGTTTCTGCCTGAGGAGGATGGGACAGGGGTCCAGCCACAGGGGCCCAGGATAGTTTCCATCTAACAAATACTGATTAAGTCCGCAGTGGGTGGGGTCTCAGGCGGGCTCCCCAGGGAGCTAGTGACGTGGCTGGTCAGATAAGAGGGCTGGGGGTGGCGGAAGAGCTGACAAAACAAGATCAGGGAACCTTGTCCCCAGCCTGCTGTGCTGGGGGAAGATAAGACTCACTCACTCCAACCTCCTGAGGCAATGGCCCTTAGCCTCAGTTTCCCCGGGCTGCAAAACGGATCCTCGGGGAAGGAGGGAGAGGGGGTGCCTGATGAGGGAACGGGTAAAGCCACCAATGTCAAAATGAATGATAGCATCGGTGTAAACCAGATCCGTGCGATCCGTCCATTCCCCTCCCCCCACCGCCCCGTCCCCGGTCCAACCACCGCCACCCCCTGCCCGTTCCAGCGCCTTCCGACAGAAGGGACACCAGCCACATACACAAAGAAGACATCCTGGTATCACATGAAGAAAAGCACACGCACACACACACACACAAACAGGTGAAATGAATTTATTTAACCCAACATACGCATAATGTTATCATCTCAACATGGAATCAACATAAAAAATGAATGATCTGGGGCACCTGGGGGGCTCAGTCGTTAAGCGTCTGCCTTCGGCTCAGGTCATGATCCCAGGGTCCTGGGATCGAGCCCCGCATTGGGCTCCCTGCTCGGCGGGAAGCCTGCTTCTCCCTCTCCCACTCCCCCTGCTTGTGTTCCCTCTCTCTCTGTGTCTCTCTGTCAAATAAATAAATAAAATCTTAAAAAAAAAAAAAAAGAAAAGAAACTTCAGCTCTCAAGCGAACCAAGGATCCAGGCTCCTGTCCAAGAGCACCAGAGGAGAGGCAGGGGGGTGGAGGCTGGGGGCGGATCTGGAAGGACAAGGACAGTAGAGAGCCGTCAGCATGACCCCACAAGGGGTAGGGAGCCACGACAGAGCCTGGACGAAAGCCTGGATGTGTCTCAGGCCTCCCAGAGACGCGGCCTCATCACGCTCCTCAACCAGATAGCGAATCACCAGAAACCCGGGCCTCCCTGGAGACTCCTGTCTCTGTCATCCACACCTGGTGTCCGCTTCCACAAACACCCTTTGAGCCCCTGCTCTGTGCCCAACCCTGTGCTGGGCAGCAATGGGGACACAGTAGTGATGGCAACGGCCCAGGTTCTGCCCTGCCAGGACTCAGTCCAGAAGGGGAGACAGGCCCACCCCTGACTGTGAGGACCCACGGTGGTCAGGGCAGGGACCGGGGATCCCAGGGTGTCCTTAACCCAGCCTGAGAGTCCAAGAGGGCTTCCTGGAGGAGGAGGAGTCGGGCAGGTAATGGAATAGAGCAGAGGGAAGCAGGGATCTGCTGGGTGGAGAGGGCATAAGACAGAATATCTGGAGTATAGTTCCCGGCAGGAAGGGGTGTCCACGAGGCTGGTCAAGCCGGTGGGGGCTCGGCCATGCAGGGCCTCATGGGCTGCACCAAGAAGCTGGCTTTCTCCGGAGGGCACTGGGGAGTCATGGCAGGTGCTAAGCACCATGGAAGGAGGGAGGGTGAGACCAGGGCCAGGGACCTGGGAGAACTTGCAGAGGAAAACCAGACGGGAGGCGGGGGGATGCCTGGACCAGGGCAGAGGGCACAGGGAGGGAGAGGAAGGCACATATGGAAGAGAGATTTAAGAGCAGGTGCCACAGGGTGTGGTGCGCTGGGAGGGGCGGGGGCGGAAGCGTCAGGGACACAGCCCTGGGTCTCTGTGTCCCAGTGACAGGTGGATGGTGGCGCCATCCCTGATAAGAGGAAGAGGAGGAGCAGGTCTGGGGGAAGATGCCAAGGTCAGTTTGGGACAAGGTGAGTGAGCAGTGCCCAGGGACACCTGGGGGGAGGCATCCTGAATGACGCCGGGACGCCGTCCCAGGGCTCAGGGGAGAGGCCTGGGTCAGGACAGAGAAGGATGAGGTGAGGTTGCAGGCGGGGCAGGGGAAAGAGGAGGTGCCAGGGCATCTACACCTCCCACCACCACCCCCATTAGAGCCCCGCCCTGCCAGGGTAGCTCAGGACACCGGGCAAACTAGGAGGAGCAAAGCAGGACGGGTGAGCCACAGGGACGGCTCCTGCCCAGACGCAGGCCGCTGGGGCCTGAGAAGGACCAGGACCCAGAAGCCATCAAGACATCAGTAAGAACACATCTGTCAAAAACATTCTTCCCGGAGACCCCCCCACGGCCTCTGCCAACCTCACCTTTCCGGAGACACCGTCCCTGATCCCCTCCCCAACCTCCAATTTAAAAATCACAAGCCCCCTTCCTGGCTTTAGTTTTCCCCAACAACACTTAGGTCCATCCCACACAGAATAGAGTTTATATTTTATTTTTTAAATATTTTGTTTATTTATTTATTTGACGGGGGGAGAGAGAGAGCACAAGCAGGGGGACCAGCAGGTGGAGGGAGAGGGAGAAGCAGGCTCCCCGCCGAGCAGGGAGCCCGACGTGGGACTCGATCCCAGGACTCTGGGATCATGCCCTGAGCCGAAGGCAGACGCTTAACCGACTGAGCCATCCAGGCGCCCTAGAGTTTATATTTTTTATTTGTTTACCCCATGAATGTCAGCCCCGAGAGGGCAGGGATTTTATCTACTAGCACCTAGAACAGTGCCTGGCAGAGAGGAGATGCTCATTCAATATTTGTTGACTAAAATAGCCCTTTGGGGGCGCCTGGGTGGCTCAGTTGGTTGAGCGACTGCCTTCGGCTCAGGTCATGATCCTGGAGTCCCGGCATCGAGTCCCACATCAGGCTCCCTGCTAAGCAGGGAGTCTGCTTCTCCCTCTGACCCTCCTCCCTCTCATGCTCTCTGTCTCTCATTCTCTCTCTCGCAAATAAATAAAAAAATCCTTAAAAAAATAAAATAAAATAAAATAGCCCTTTGGGGTGGGTATGGTCATTGTTCCCATTTCTCAGATGAGGACACTGAGGCCCAACAGGCTCCATAACTTGCCCAGGGTCGTGGAGGTAGGGGACAGTGGACTAAGTCCAGGGCCTGCACCTTTAATAACAGTCACACCAACCAGACCTCGTGTGTGCGGCCCCATCCTGCCAGGTGCTGGCCATCTCACTAGGTGCTCTCAACAGCCCTGAGCAGGGTCTACCCTCAGCCCTGCTTCTCAGGGCAGCAAATGGAGACTCAGCAAGGGGCTGCCTCCAACCCCACTTCGGGTAAGTGCAGAGCCAAGGTCAAAACCGGACTATATCTGGCCCCAAGCCCTCCACACGCACACCTGAGAGGCAGGGAAAACAAGGCCGAAGAAGGGAAGAGAGAATGTGGGTTTCTCAGCCCTGTGGGGGAGGCCGGTAGGGAGTGGAGCCCCAAAGAAAGTGTGTAGCCGCCCCGCCTCCTTCCCCCCGTGTGGCTTTGCAGACAGAGCAGGGTTCATATTCCCTCTCCCGGCAGGAACTTGAGCAAGTCAGAGTCCGTACCCGGTGCCTCAGTTTCCCTATCTGCAAATGGGGGTTCTAACAGGGCCCACCTCGCAGGAAATCCCCTGAGAGGACAGCTGAAGGTCACCCACGGTGCAGAGGCCAGGAAATGACAGTCACTGCTCGTTGGTTTCATTCCTCGGTGACCCCCAAGTTCACCAGGGAGGCCGAGGCCTGGGCCCCGGGTAAGAACTGCCCTAAAATCTTCCCCCGCGCCGCCGCCTCCTCCCTGGTGACCTGGTTCTTCTCCTGGTACCAAACCCGGGCCCTTGGCACAAAGAAGGTTAAGCAGCACCCCAGGAGGCCTGGCCGGGTCGTGGCCCCTGGCCCGTGCCTGCCACACCCACTCTGGTACCCACACGGGGCCCCAGATCCTCGGTGACTCGATCCCTCCAAATTCAGGTGATCTCCCCCGGCTCCAAATCACCGAACCCTCCCAGGTCCCGCGCCAGACGGAGCCAGGTCCCCACCAGCAAGGGCCTCGGAGCACTGGGACGCCAACACCACTGCCTTCAAGACCAGGTTGGGGGCGAAAGATGGCGCTGACTGGGTGCAGCTGGCTCGTCCTCAGTGGTGAGCGACAACCTCAGCCCCCCGATGGCCTCGGGGGAGGGCGGGGATTCCCGGCCTGGGTGAGGGCAGGTGGGAGCCAGATGTCCGGCAGGCTGGGTAGGGAGGGCATCGCTTGCTTCTCCGGGAGGCACCAGCATGGGGCTGGCCAGGGACGGCCACCCAGAGAGGTCTGCAGGGCAGACCTCAGAGATTTCTAAGATCGGGGCGTGAGCTGAGGCAGGGGAGCCTCTGAGCCTCCTTGGAAGCTTGGCTGGGGTGAGCTCTAGCCAGCAGCTCGGCCTCTCCCTGAGGACGTGGCTTTGGGCAGGCAGTCGCCTTCCCCTTCTCGGCCTGTTGCTTCATCTATGAAACGGGCTAAACTCACAGGGACGTTTGAAGGTCAGAATAAGCAACACTGGCTAGCACTGGCCGTGCCCCTGGAGCTGTTCTAAATGTGTTCCGTGTGTGAACAAGCACCCTAGACGGGAGGTCCACTCACGACCCCCCACTTCATCGACGAGAGACCTGAGGCTCGGAGAGGGGAGGCCACTGGCTGGGGTCACCCAGCCAGCAGTGCAGGGCTGAGTGCTCGACCCAGAGCCCTCACCCCTAGCCATGGTTTCTCAGCCTGGAAAGTACCAGAAACCAGGCCAGCCATGCAAGCACTTCTTCCCCGAGAACCGGCATGGCCACCCATTCCAGGCAACGAACCGCACACAATTCAAACCCGATCAGCCCTGACCAGCCAGTCGGGTTTAGGGCTTATCTCCCGGGGTTGAAAGGAAAAGGGCGGAGTCAATTCAGCACACCCCTACTTTCTGCTGTGGTCAGGCCTGGAGAGGCAGAGGAAGAGCACTGGACTGGGAGTCAGGGCCCAGGGGCGAGACGGGCCCGCCTGATTGTGTAAGCCTCAGTTTGGTGACTCTCACCCTGGGAAAACCCTCCGGGCCCCATGAAATCCAAGGTCTTGTGGGCTGAGCACGTGCTATGTGCCAAGCCTTGGCACAGCCCGCCAAATCCAATCCTCAGGCCTACTCCAGGACTGAGACCCTCCAGCTGGCTAGCACTTATTGAGCACTCACTGTATACCAGGAGCCCATGTCTCCTCCTTCGTTGAATGGGGGCCGTGGTCAAGCCAGCCTCAGCTGACCCCTCCGGCTCCTTCTCCTCAGCCACTTTCCTGAGCGTGGGGGCCGAGATCTCTATCACCCCCGAGCCTGCCCAGCCAGCCGAGGGGGACAACGTCACATTGACTGTCCACGGGCTTCTGGGGGAGCCGCTTGCCTACAACTGGTATGCGGGCCCCACCCTCAACGTGATTTACCTGGTGGCCAGCTACATCGTAAGCACGGGCGACGAGACCCCTGGCCCAGCCCACACAGGGCGGGAGGCCGTGCGCCCCGACGGCGGCCTGGACATCTGGGGCATCCTGCCCGGGCACTCGGGCACCTACATCCTGCAGACTCTCAACAGGCAGCTGCAGACGGAGGTGGGCTACGGATACTTGCAGGTCTATGGTGAGACACCCCGCCCCCCCTCCAGACTCCCCTCTGCCACAGCCAGCCTTCCCACCTCCTTCCCAGTCCCTCTTAAAAAAAAAAAAATGTAAAAATGTAAAACCATCAAAAAAAAGACAAAAGAACATTAAAATGCTCACCTCCTTCAGGATGGCTTCCAGGACTACACCTGCCTCCTATCCCATTCTTTGCCCCTCCGGCTAGGGGTACAGGGACACCACCAGGGTCCAGCCATGCCCCTGGCATGGGGACGGGGGGGGCCGGGGGAGCAGGCAGTGCCCGGCCCCCTCCCCCTCTGTCTCTTGCCCCACAGAGATCCTGGCCCAGCCTGTGGTCATGGCCAATGATACGGCACTGGTGGAGCGCCGAGACACCCTGCGCCTGATGTGCAGCAGCCCCAGCCCCGCTGAGGTCCGCTGGTTCTTCAATGGCGAAGCCCTGCCCATCGCTGTCCGCCTTGGCCAGTCCCCCGATGGCCGGGTGCTGACCCGGCACGGCGTCCGCAGGGAGGAGGCTGGAGCCTACCAGTGTGAGGTCTGGAACCCGGTCAGTGTCAGCCGCAGCGAGCCCATCAACCTGACCGTGTACTGTGAGTCCCCCTGGCCCCACTAGAAATACCCAGTGCCCAAACCTCATAGATCGGTAAACTGAGGCCAGGAGAGGGCGCCTGAGGGCACACAGTGAGTCAGGAGGTGAGCTGGGGTTAGGAGCCAGGGATCCCTCTTAAAATGCACTTGACCCATCTCCCTGAGGACTAAAAAACACCCTAGAAATGGAATAAGCCTTCAGTCTGAACCAATACCTGCAGGAAGGGACACAGGGCTGGTGGGTTTTGAAAGGGAGGTGGGAAGTGAGTGGTGGGTGGGAGGGGAGATAAAATTTAAAAATGTAACCAAAGCATGGAGTCATTCCCAGGGGCAGCAGATATGCAGTGTGGAAGCCGGGGCAAGTAAATCACAGAGGTACGCAAGGGCTGCTGATGTAGAAAAACTTAGAGCCTAGAATTCTATGGCCAGGGAATGCTCGATTTAAGAAGCACTGAATTCTATACTCTGAGAATCCTAGAAACTCGAGAAGCAGAGATTCTTAGAATCGTAGAGTAGAATTCTAAAATCTTAGAGCCACCCAATCCTAGAATGTTAGAAACCTAGATTTCTAGAATCTTAGAATCCTAGAGCCTAGAAGCGTTGACTAGAAGCATTGACTCTTGCACTGATTCTTGGAGCCCTAGAATTCTAGACTCTTAGACTGGCTTACAAGAAACTGATAGTCTAGTCTTCTTCTTCTTCTTCTTCTTTTTTTTTAATGGGGCCATAGATTTCGAAAATATCTTGAAATTTTGTCTGGCCCCACGTCCTCTTTTTACAGAAGAGAAAACAGATCCCCTGAAAAGGCAAAGTGATTCTCAAGATCCTAGAGCAAGTTAGAGATCTGTGTGGGATCCGAAAAGACCAGAGCTTTCTCCCACCGCTAGGCCCACACGTTCCCAGGGGCCCAGCCTGGTGGAGAGGAAGCCAAGGGTGCCCACCTCTACGCCCCTGTCCCTCCACTGCCCCGTCTCTCTCCCTCCTGCCCCCACAGTTGGCCCAGAACGCGTGGCCATCCTCCAGGACTCTACCACCCGCACGGGCTGCACCATCAAACTTGACTTCAACATGTCCCTCACCTTGTGGTGCGTGTCCCAGTCCTGCCCAGAGCCCGAGTACGTGTGGGCCTTCAACGGGCGGGCCCTCAAGAACGGGCGAGACCACCTCAACATCAGTAGCATGACTGCGGCCCAGGAGGGCACATACACGTGTATTGTTAAGAACCCCAAGACCCTGCTTTCCGGATCTGCCTCAGTGGTGGTCAAGCTCTCCGGTGAGTCGCCCCCGGCCTGACCACCACCCCCTCCCCACGGAGGCCCAGGTGGACCGTGAAAGGTTTGGCCGCTGCTCCAGCAGTTAGGGTAGTCTTTGCCCAGCAGATAATTGAAAAGTAAGAGAGTCTCAACTCATTCTTTGGCCAAGTGACAAAGTGGCGTGTCAGGGGGACCCCTCTTCGTTCGGGTGACAGAAGGAGACAGCCCATACCTTGTCACCTGGAAAACGAACAAGGAATCAGACTCTTCCTTGAGGGGTGGCAAAGTGAGAAAGGGGCCACCTGTCCGCGTTGTGCACGGGGCAGAGTGGGGAAGACATTCAGACGTCCCTTTATGTGCGTGCTCCTGTTCTGTTCTAAATTCAGCCTGCCACAGCTGCTAAGAAGCTCGGCCCATTCCCTCCACGCAGACAGCTGAACTACCGTGCAGCCAACTAGATGATGCAGTTATCTGGCCCAGATGACTGTGTGTGCAAATGCACACGCGTGCATACACACACACACACACACATAAACACATGGAAAATCACAGCCAGTTGTTGGCAAGTGAAAAAACACAGCCAGGGAGGCATTCTCTTGCCTCTGTCCTCAAACAACCTGGGGGCTGGGGGTAGCACAGACACAGCTGGTGTTTTGAGAGCTATCAGGATCCTCAGGGGACACTTTCTCATCCCCTGGGGATGGTGGCTTTGAACATTAAGGCCTCGTTAATTCTGCCTTGGTTCCTTCCCAAGTGGCCGCCATCCCCCAGGGACAGTGGGAACAGTCCTTCCCTCCTTCCCTCCCCCCTCCCTCCTACTAACAGGCTGGGTCTCATCCAAAGGGTGGATACTGTTTCACCCAAAGCAGAAATGGCATCCCCAGAGGTAAGTGTACCTCCTGCCCCACCCACCTGGGGCCTTGGCAGCTGGTCTTGGCAAGAGACAGGGGGGTATACCAGATGACCTCAGGTGCTGCCCCAAGCCCTGCCTGCGCGGGCCGAGATGGGGGTTGTCCAAGTGTGCAGGTATGTGCAGGGAGTGGGTACAGCACCCCCCAAGGGCCTCCTGAACGGCCAGCAACCCTGTGGCACGTGCCAGGGAGAGACAGAGGAAAGGGAAACATCCCCCGGCCCCCATGTGGGGGAGACTCTGATCTGATGGAGGAGACATGGTCTCTGTTCTTCCAGAGATGATCCTGGAATAGGGAAGCATGACTTCCTTATTCAAGGAGCTGCCAGTCAGAGAGAAGAGGCAATGCCTCACACTCCATGGGTTTTCAAGCAGTGATGGAGGAGACATGACACCCACCCTCAGTGAGCTTCCAGTCAGATGGAGGAGACAGTCCACACTTGGGGACATTTTGTAGTCTGATGGGAGAGATGTGGTCTTGAGGAGACATGGCCCTTTTTTTTTTTTTTTTTTTTGAGAATTCCTAGTCTGATGGGGGAGACACAGTTCCCACCTCTGGGTTACTCCCAATCTGATGGGGGAGTAAAAGCCCCCCCACTTTCTAGGAATTTCCAGTCTGATGAGATAGACACGCCCCCAATCCAACTTCTGGGGTCCCCAGGCTGATTGGAGAGACCCAGCCCAATAATCTGGAATTTTAAATCTGATGGAGGAGACATGGCCTCCCACCCTCTGGAATCTTTCAGTTTGATAAGAAGCTATTGCCCCCACATTCTGAGGTCTCTTGGTTTGACAGAAGAGATACAGCCTGGGGTACATAACTCCCAACTATCTGATGAGGGAGACAAGGCCCCCATATTCTGAGAATTTCCAGTCTGATGGGGGAGATATGCCCCCCCATACTCTAGAATTTCCAATCTGATAGGGGAGACATGGCCCCTACATTTTGGGAATTTCAATCTGATGGAGGAGACATGGTTTGACTCTCTAGGGTCTTCTAGTTAAATGGGAGAAATATCCCCCAAGGGCTGGAAATTCCTAGTCTAATGGGGGAGAGAGCCCCCCCCACCCTCTGGGGTCTCCCAGTCTCAACAATGCTTCCTGGCAGGCATTGTCGGGACACAACACCCCCCCACTCCCGCTACCACACAAGTCAGCTCCCTCCTCTGTCTCCTTCCCAGCACCCCGCACGGGGGAGCACCCGCCAGCTGTGGGGAGGCATGGAGAGCCGGCTGGGGGGGGAGGGGGACGCTATGCCCCGTGCAGGCCCAGCTGACCCAGCTCCCCCACCCCCACTCTTTCCCCAGCGGCAGCAGTTGCCATGACAATTGTGCCTGTGCCGACCAAGCCGAAGGAGGGCCAGGACGTGACACTGACCGTCCAGGGCTACCCCAAGGACCTGCTGGTCTATGCCTGGTACCGTGGGCCGGCCTCGGAGCCCAACCGGCTGCTCAGCCAACTGCCGTCCGGAAACTGGATCGCAGGCCCCGCGCACACAGGCCGGGAAGTGGGCTTCGCCAACTGCTCGCTGCTGGTGCAGAAACTGAACCTCACGGACGCCGGCCGCTACACACTCAAGACCGTCACGTTGCAGGGCAAGACCGAGACGCTGGAAGTGGAGCTGCAGGTGGCCCGTGAGTGTGCCCGAGGGGGCAGAGGGCGAATCTTTTCAGACAGAGGCTCCCAAAAGGGGGCTTTGCCTCCTCCATAGGCTGGGAAACACAGATCAAGGGTGGATATGCCTCCCCATCAGACTGAAAGAAAGTGCTGTGTCTCCGCCATCTGACTTGGGGATCTCCAAATGGAGTTCTTTCCTCTTCCGTTCAACTGATGACCTAGACTAGGGGTAGACGGGCCTCCTCCATCAGACTGAAGGCCACTACAGGGACCTTCCATGGCTTCTCTTCTCTCATACAAGAGGTTCACCAGACTGAAGGTTTTCAAAGAGGAGACATAGTCTGAGGGTAGGGCATCCTTTTCCCGGCAGATGGGTAGACTCCAAAACAGGAGATATTGCCTCTGCTACTATATTGGGAAAATAGGCTAATGATGGGAGTTTACCTCCCCCATCAGACTAGATACACAGTATGAGGGTAGATCGTGCCTCCCTCTTTAGACTGGGAGATCCTAGACAATTGGGATTGTGTCTCATCCTTTGCATTACATTAAGAGTGAGGACAGAATTTCTACCGTCAGAGGGTGGAATTTTTCTCTCGAAGTGAAATCCTCCATTAGGATAGAGGCTTCTGGATGGTGGGAATTGTGTCTCCTCCCTCAGACTAGGAGTTTCCAGTGGTTAGGAACAATGTCTCTTCCATCAGCCTGACAATTCCCAGATGTTGAAGACCATATCTTGCCCATCAGACTAGGGACTCCCAGAGTCAGGGGCCATGTCTCCTCCATCAGACTGGGAGCTCCCAGAATCAGGGATCAGGTCTCCTCTATCAGACTGGAAGCTCCCAGAGTTAAAGACCATGTCTCCTCCAACAGACTGGGAGCTCCCAGAGTCAGGGACCATGTCTCCTCCATCACACTGGGAGCTCCCAGAGTCAAGGACCATGTCTCCTCCATCAGACTGGGAGCTCCCAGAGTCAAGGACCATGTCTCCTCCATCAGACTGGGAGCTCCCAGAGTCAGGAGCCAGGTCTCCTCCATCAGACTGGGAGCTCCCAGAGTCAGGGACCAGGTCTCCTCCATCACACTGGGAGTTCCCAGAGTTAGGGACTGTATCTCCCACATCAGACAGGGAGCTTCCAGAATCAGGGACCAGGTCAACCCCCAACAGACCAGGCATCCCTGCAGGTCCAAGAGGCCATGTCCCTGAGGCAGATTTCATCCCATTAGACCAGGAGCTCTCAGACACTGGGAACTAGGTCATTCTCCAGTCTGGAGTCTCATCTCCCCCATCAGACCACGTACTTTTGGAAGCCCTGAGTCAGGGATGGCATCTCCCAGCTCAGACGGAAAGCTTCCAGGATCAGGAAATCAATCACTGCCAGGTACCCCCTAGACACCCTCCTTCATCAAACCCTGGTCCCAGGTCAATTCTGAAGGTAGAATGCTCTTCAATGGCAGCCGGCCACCGCCCCCCCCCCCACCATGAAGGCTCGGGATTCCTTTTCACCCTGTCTCTCTCCTCACAGTCAACCTCCCTCCCCCGAATGAAGACCAACGCCACCTTCCTGAACCTGAACCTGGCACAGGCTGAGCGTGGGGGCGGGGGGGGGGGGGCGGGGGAGGCTGGGGGTGGGCAGGGGAGCAGGAAGGGTGGGGGCACTGGGACCTGGTCCTCTACCTCCCTGACAGCCTCTTCCACCCTTTTCCCCCACCCCCTCCTCAGCCCTCGAGTAGCAGCATAGCTGTGGCCGTGGGGACCTCGGAGAGAAGAGCTCTTCACGCCATCCATCCCCCCATCTCCTCCCCCTGGGTGGAGGACCACTCGCTCCCAGTGAGGACGCCAGACTGACCGTGGGGCCGTTCTCCTGCTTCCACACTAGAGTTAGAACTGACAGGGCCCTGCTCCTTCCCTGAGTTGCTGGAGAGCCAGAGGCCATAAATGTCCTGGTTAACACATGCACGTGTCAGCCTATCCTTCTATGACCGCCAACCCTGCCATTGCCTGGTGGCCACACTCGCCTCCTTCCCTACCTGAGTTTATTCTGAGTTTAGGTGCATGTGTGCACAGGGATGCCTAAATGACAATGAGGCAAGTTCCTACTGCTCAGTGTCAGGGCCTCAGGCTCTTCCCACACCTCTCCAGGTTATATCTGATGGTCCTTCTTCCCAGTGGGCCAAAGACTGCTCCTCCCTGAGACACCCAACAGAGCTGGGTTCTATAGGACATGACCCTCCCCTTTACTGTACCTCACTCCACCTGGGCCCTGAAGCAAGGCTGCTTATGCCACGACAAGCAATGACCAAATTTCCCATGAAGGGTGCCTTCTATTTAACCGAAGATGCTCCTTTGTGTCCTCCATTGCCCTGGGATTGCCCCCCCACCACCCCATGTCTCTCTCAAACATCACCTGCACAACCCTAAAAATATCTCCCTCCTCTTCTAAATGCAAATGGGGTAGTGTGGGGGTGAGGGGTGGAGAGCGGGGAAGTGGGAGCCAGAGAAAGGGTGTCTTCTAACTCCTGTCACTACTAGGACCTGAGCCACAGGCCCCACTCAGCCAAGATGTCCCACTGGAGACAGATTCTTGGTGTTGGTCAGAAGCAGTGATCACAAACTCGGCTTGGGGTAGAAAGAGACGTTTAGGCAGGGATAGAAAGGCCTAGTAGAGAGATTTCCTAGAAACTTTCAAGACAGAGCCTTTCTGAGTATGGCCATGTTGAGATGGGATGGTGGGTGGTGAAAGAGCTCCAGAATGAGGGTTATGACTTATGGATTATGACCCACCATTTGCCATGGATTCACTAGACCCTCAGTTTGAACATCAGCAAAAAGGTGTGGGCTTAGGGTAGACTAGAATTTTTCAAACCATTTTACTAGCCTCAGAGCCCTTCAAATGCAAGCTTACATGGTAGGTCAATATATTATTTGAAATAGTAATGCAATAAAAGTAGATATCAAATCAAAAGCTACAGCCGTCTCTCCCCCAAAGTTTATACATAGTTGAAAAAAATTCCCCAAATGTAAATTAAATAAACCTTGCATTACAGAGGCAATTACAATGCAAAATACCAACGGGAATCAAATGCCAGCAAAAACACTAGATATAGAAACCTGTGGGATATGGCCAAAGCCACAGTTGGAGGGGGAATGATAGCCTAAAAGGATTAAATGCAATGAGAATACTAAAAAGAAAAGAACTTGAAGATGAACAAAATAAGCTTTCCACTCAAGAAACTAGAAAACGTTCACAAAATACACCAAAGGAAAAAAAAGGTAAGGAATGTAAAAAGGTAAAAAGCAGAAATGTCTGAAATATAAAACAAAACAGAGTTAGTCAATAAAACCTAAAGCTGCTTCCTTGAAACTGCTGATGGACTAGACAAACTTTTTTTTTAAGATTTTATTTATTTATTTGAGAGAGAGAGAGCACATGAGAGGGGGAAGGGTCAGAGGGAGAAGCAGACTCCCTGCTGAGCAGGGAGCCCGATGTGGGACTCGATCCTGGGACTCCAGGATCATGACCTGAGCCGAAGGCAATTGCTTAACCAACTGAGCCACCCAGGCACCCTAGACAAACTTTTTGCAAGTGTGATGAGAGACAGAGAAGACTAATATCTAAATATCTAATATCTAAAATAAAAGAGGGGTTCCCTGGCTGGCTCAGTGGGTAAAGCATGGGACTCTTGATCTCAGGTTTGTAAGTTCGGGCCCCACATTGGGTGTAGAGATTACTTAAAAATCTTTAAAAAATAAGTAAATAAAAGAGAAACTGGTCTGGTTGCAGTTGAAGGGTGGTTCCTGGTTAGATGCACAATAAAAATATGTATCAAGGGAAGAGAATGTGGGATACCTGTGAATAGCTCCCCACTCAACCTCCCTCTCCCGAGATGGCAAGCACGGCCTCTGGTAGAGGCAGCTGAAATTGTCAGGTACTCACTTCCCCAGAAGGCTTTGCAGCTACAGGTGGCCATGTGACCAAAATCTGGCCAATGAAGGAAGGAGAGAGCCGGAAGTCCCGCCCACTGCTTCTGCCCCCCCTGAGGGAGGCGCTAGGAGAGCTCCACGGAGTTTGACAGCTATTACCTGAACCAGTGGTCTCCAATATGAGGTTTCCAGGAAGCGCAGATGGATTTGAGCCCCGACTCTTAGCCCCAATATCACCCAGCCCCCAAAATGGGAAATGGCGCCCACATTCTCCCCACCTCCACCAAGTTCACATAAGAGTCAGCGACATATATAGGGTCGGAGCCTAGGTCTATCAGTTAGAATCCCTCTTCAGTGGCAAGTAAAAGACTGGACATAACTCAAGACAAACAGAGAGAGAAGACTAAAATACAGGATGAAGGAGAAACTGGGATGGGTAAGAGGAGCTTACGTGGATAGAAGACTATTTCTCTCTTACATGAAAAGTAGCAAAAACAGATTGTTCAGAACTGGAATCAGGGCTCCATGGTGTCATTAGAGACTCGGCTCCTCCTGTGTTTCCACCCCATCATTCTCAGCTTGGGGTTTCCACTCCCTTGGTCTCCTCGTGGCCCAAAATGGCTGCTCGAGCTGGCTCGTCAGTGTTCCAGGAAGGAAGTGGAAAGAAAGGGACAAAAGGCAAACACAACCCCACACAGGTTATAGACAGTGCCCCTTTTAAGGAACCTTCCTAAAGTCCCAGCCTACAACTTCCACTTACATCTGATTGGCCGGTGCTTAGTCACATGGCCACCCTAGCTACAGGGGAGGCTGGGACATGTAGTCTTTTGCCTGGGTCTATCGCTGCCCCCAGACAACCTCAGGGTCCCGCTATCAAGAAAGAGAGGAAGAATGGATCCCAAGAAGATCTGGCAGCCTCTACCATGCCAGACCTTGGAAGTCCCACTTCCCCAGCTGGACAAAATGGCCTTTCTCATCTAAGCCCAAAGGGAGATCACCACAGGAGCCAGGGTTTGGGAAAGACAGTGGTTGTGTTCAATTGGGGGTTGCTTTGTGCAATGCAGAATGAGGCCAGTGGGAGGGACGGCAGCTCAGGTTTCTAGGTCGGTGGGATTCCATATCCTCAGGGTGTGGAGGCTCAGATGTCCCCAGGACCAAAGCTCCCGTCTGGCTAGGCATCTCTGGGCTCCTGAACTGAGTCCCTCGGGCTGTTCAGTCCCCTTCTGTTCACAGCCCAGGAAAGAACAACAGGAACCACAAAATAAGACTAGCTCCATGAGCATGGATTGTCCTTTTGCATACACGTTCTCAATGAATTTCTACAACGACCTTTTTGAGTCGTCGCTGCCAATTCCTCCATTTTACAGAGGAGGAAACTGAGGCACGGCTTAAAAACCTTGCTCTGGGTCCCACAGTTCCCATGGCTGCTTTGTTCCTCAGCAGGGCAGGCCGGTCAAGGGCACAGGCTCAGAGCCCAGAGGGAGCGGAGTTGGCCACTTTTAGCTATGGGGCTTGGGGCACGTTGCCCTCTCCTAGAGTCGTTGAAAAGAGTCACTACAAGTAAAGGATCTAGTGCAGGCAGATGGAAAAGTCAAACATAACGATTTTTCAGGACTCCTGGGTGGCTCAGTCGGTTAAGCATCTGCCTTCGGCTCAAGTCTTCATCCCGGGGTCCTGGGTTCGAGCCCCACGTCGGGGCTCCTTGCTCAGCGGGGAGTCTGCTTCTCCCTCTCCCTCTGCAGCTCCCCCTGCTTGTGCTCTCGTTCACTCTGTCAAATAAATAAATAAAATCTTTTTTAAAAAAAAGATTTTTCTGTAATGTCTTCTCCTTGGGGGGCTCCGTTAATCCTACTGCACAGGTTCGCCTCGCTTGATGCAACACGTGATGTTCTTGAAAATTGTAATCACCGAAAATGGTTTCCAAGAAAAAATAATAAATGCGTGGGAGCTTTTAGAATCATGATGTTAATCATCACTGGTTCCGGGGTAACGTGCTCTTAGCACAGACTTTCTGACTTGCTCCTTTGAAAGGGGGCCACATTATTATGGGGATGTTTATTAAAAATATACATCCCAGGGGCGCCTGGCTGGCGCAGTCGTTTAAGCATCCGACTCTTGATTTCAGCTGAAGTGGTGATCTCAGGGTCATGAGATCGAGCCCCACATGGGGCTCCACGCTCAGCACAGAGTCTGCTTAGAGTTTCTCTCTCCCTCTCCCTGTGCCCCTCTACCCCCCAAAATAAATAAATAAATAAATCTTTAAAAAAAAAAAATACACATCCCAGGTCCCTGCCTGGCTCCAGGAAATCTGTGTCTCCAGGGAAGAGACATGGAAGCTGAATTTTTTACATAAATAGCCTGGGTGATCTTTGTCAACTGGGAAGTTAAAGGATAGATGCAGGGAGTGTTTGACCCCCCCCCCAAAAAAAGGAAAGAGAGGCACAAAGAGGAGGAGGCAATGTGCCCAAGGCTACTCAGCCAGGAAGGGGCAGGGCCACAAATTGGCCCCGAGGGGGACAGGAACCAGCCCAGGATCACACAGAAGTGGGGGAGGGACAGGAACCGGGTTCACACAGAAGGTTTCAGACTGAAGGCTGAGACTGGGGCTCTCCTCTGCCCCAGGAGGTTGAGAGCTGGTCCCCCTCACCTCCACCCAACAAAGCCACAAAGCCTGGATGGTGCCCGGATGGTGCTCGGGTCCCTGGATTCCACCAGCCTGTGGGCGGGCTCCAGACTCTGACCTGCCTCTGCCCCCAGGCCTCCCCTGTCACCTAAGAGGCCTTTTCTCAAGTAACCTTCTGCAGTGGGGAGGGGTGGGGTGAGGGCAGGAATGACCTTGAGGCCAGAACACACAATGGCCCAGTCGCTGTCTGGAGCCCTGCCAGTGACAGGAAGGAAACCTGCCCTGTTTTGCTCCCCTGGGCTGGAATGTTGATCCAGGATGGAGAGAGAGGAGCGTGAGCAGAGAGAGGAGGAGGGAAGAGAAGGAGGGAGGAGAGGGAGGAGAGATGAAGAAGGAGAAGGAAGAGAAGGAAGAGGAGAAGGGGGTCCTGGCACCAGGGTGCCAAGGCCAGACTTTGGGAACCAAGCAGGGAGTCTGCTCCGCTCCAGCCCAGCCTGACACACAGTGCAGACAGAGTCCAGAGAGGACATCTGAGCACCGTAAGGCTGCACAGGACCAGGGCAGCCAAAGGGTGTCCCCATTGCTGCTAACCACAGGCAAGAGCTCCCTGCGTTCCCACAGTGACCTTCAGAAGCAGGTGTCAACCCTCTCATCCCTCAGAAGAGGAAGGCCCCCTCTCAGAGGCCCCCAGAGGTAAGGTCACATTTCTGGATCATCTCCCGTTTTGGATCACAGTCCATATCCTTCGCCTCGCCTCTCACTCCACTCTGGGCACACAGGCCTCCTGGCTACTGTTTGAACAAACCGCACAACTCCTGCCTCAGGGCCTTTGCACTGGCCTTTCCTTCTGCCAAAAATGTTCTTAGCCTAGATACCTGAGTCACTCCATTCAGGTCCCTGCTCAAATATCACCTCCTCACAGGGGCCCCCTGAACACCCAGTGTCGTCTAGCTTTGTCCTTCACAGCATTTATCACACACACACACACACACACACACACACACACACACCCCAACTTTATATTCCATATCTCTTTCTTCATTTGTGCACTGTCTTCTCCACCGGACTGCGAGCTCCACAAGGCAGGGATTTTCTCGCTTTTGTTCACTGCAGTGTGTCTGTCATTTAAATTGGTGTCAAAGAGAGCTGGTTCCTTCTAGAGGCTCCAGGGCATTACTCAGCCTACCACAGGGTGGGACCTGAAAGCTCAGAGGAGCCGGGTAGAAAGTTGGCAGGGAAAAGCATTTCAGGCAGAGGGCACAGAATGTGCAAAGCCCGGGAGGCAGGAAACCAGGTTCAAAGCCACTATGGCTGGAGTGGTCGTGGGCCACCGTGAGGACTTTGGCCGTCCCCTTGAGTGGGAGCCACGGAGTGGGGGGAGTGGGCGGTGCTGGACAGGCTCCGTCTCAGGTTCTAACAGGATCCCTCTGGCCACACGGTGGAAGAGATATAAGAGCAGGGAGCCCCGTGAGGAGGCGACAGCAGTGGAGACAGGAGGGGTGGCAGCTGGGCAGGGGAGGGGTGGGGAGGCCATGCAGATGGGGATAGAACAGATTTTGAAGGTGGAGCCGACAACATTTGCTGATAGACAGGACACGGTGGAGGGAAAAAAGGAATCAAGGGGTCTCCAAGCTTTGGGCCTGAGCCGGTATAGGATGGAGGCTGGAAGGAAGGCTTGGGGTGTTTGAGAGGCCAGTGAACTGGGAAGCGGCCCCGACCCGAAGGCACACGGGCTCCAGGAGGGAAGTTGGCACCAGTTGTGGACTGTGGTTTTCACCCACCTCGAGGGGCCCCTTATCCTCTCCCCCAACTTCCCCTCCCGCCGCCGGGTGGAGCTGGCCTTGTTTGTTTCCCTCTCCGTCATCCGTTTTATGATGGGGAAGGCTGGTTTTCCCCTAACCCAGCAGGTACCTCTTCCCTCTGCCTGTCCCTGGCCCTCCCGCCTCGGGAAGCCCCGCGACGGCCTCCTGAAATGTCCCTGCAGGACAGGGCCCCTGCCACCCCGTTCATCCAGCCAGATGGGACCCAAAAGGGGAAGTGGGTCACCCCTAGTCACCCGGCCTGTGGTCAACTCCGGCCTTCAGGGTCTCGTCTCCTCGGTGCCCCACCGCAGCCCTGGGAGGCCGCGGGGAGGAACCAGCAATTCTTTCCACATTTCACGTGGGAAAACTGAGGCTCCGAGGGAGGCCTGAGCTCACCCAAGACACTCCACGAACAGGGGAGGCGGAATTGAACCCAGCTCCCCGACAGCAGGACGGCTCTGTTCTGAGCTCTGAGGAGAAGGCAAGGGGTAAAGAGAACCCAGCCCTGTCCTGCCAGGACGCAGCGGGGGTCCAGACTTGTCACAGACGACGACAATGCAGCATTGGTCAGGGCTGAGGTGGCGGAGCCCAGGAGACTGGGTCGGGGAATGCCTGACCCAGCCAGGGCTCATGGAGGGCTTCCAGGAGGAGGTGACCTAGAGAGTGAGCAGGATTAACAGGTGCTAAATGTTCCAAGGAGAGGGAACAGCACAGGCAAAGGCCCGGGATTGAGAGGGAACCTTGGGGGCTTCTCAATGACGGTGTCCCTCTGCTGACCAAACTCCCCTGTGACTACGCGGGCAAACTCTTCAGCCTGGCTTCATTCATTCAAACAAACATTCCCTGGGGCAAGTAGTCAGTGTCAGGCCCCCATGGGGACACAGCAGTGACTCCCACTGCCCCTCAGACTGTGATCCTAACCTGGGGCATCAGGGAGGGGCTCCTGCAGGAGGAGGCTTCTACTCCAGACCTCACAGGAGGGAGGCTGGGAAAGAGGCAGGGAAGGGTGTTGGGGCCGAGGGAACAGGCCTGACGGTAAGTTCCGAGGAGGACAAGCCGCTCGTGGTTCAGCTGAAGCACAGGGTGGTTTGGGAGAGGCTAGAGAGGCCACCCCTTGTGGCCTGTGGGTGGGTTTCCTTCCAAGGCACTGGAGCCATGGAAAAGTTGTGAGCAGGGCAACGGGCAAAAAGGTAGACTTGTAAGTCAGAAAGACCTCCCCAGCTTCCACGTGGAGGGTGAACAGAGGGAAGCCACACAATCACAGGTGGGGTTTTGCAGCGGGGAGGAGACTGCCACCCGGGTCTGAGGGAGGGGATCCAGGACTTGGGAGGGGGGCACATCCGTCCTGCAGCTGGGGATGGGATGCCTGGCCCACAGCCACCACTAGGTGGCGCCAGCACACCACTACGCCAGGTCTGAGCCCGCAAAGGGCCCTCAGGCCCAGAGCCCAGCACAACCGCCCCTGGGTCAGGGGAGCAAGTCTCGCACGCCCCTTGCCTCCCGGTGTGTGGGTCCTGGCTCCCTCCTGAGCCGGAGCTTGCGAACAGTAAGATTGCAAGCACAGAGGCCGCTCAGACCCCAGGGCTCCAGGGTAGAGCTAGATGAGCCGCACACGTGTTCTGTCATCTCCCGGGAAGCTGAGACCCTAGCACCTTGCCTTCCCTTCGGGACAGGAGGATTTTGACCCCTCCCGTAAGACTGGGGTTGACCTGTCTCCTCCGCCTGATTAGAAACTCATCGTCTTACACATCAGAATGGGGCCTCCTTACTTTCCCCCAACGGACTAGAAATCCAGACTAGATACTTGCTCGTCCAGGGAAATGGGATTTATCTTCTCTATCCTGTTTGGGAAATTCCGCCTGCCTCATCAGACTTGCTGAGGGCTCCTGATGCCCCCAATCAGCTGGGTCTCCTTGTTTCCCGCATGCGACAGAGGACATCTTTGTCTCCTGGTTAGACCAAAGGGGAAGACTCTTCTGCCCTTGCAGAGCTTTGTGGGTCCTTCTATCCATGGAAGGAACTGAGCCCGATTTACGGAGAGGGAAACTGAGGCACAAAGTGGCAAAGCAGCACGCCCCATCGAGCTGCAGATGCGCTTTTCTCCCTTTCCCCCCTTCCCCACACTTGCCCTCCGCCCTCCCTGCGCCCTGGGTAACTCCCCTGGCACTGGAAGTAGGGGAATTTTGCCTGCTGGCCTCTGTGCTTGCTTGCCTTTATCAGCAGCACCCGCTGGCTCCGGGATAAAGTCCAGAGCTGGGCTTGGGGCTCAGGGCAGGCAGGGAGGGAGGGAGGGAGGGAGGGAGGGAGGGGTGGTGGCCTAATCGGCGGTGGGGGGGGGAACTCCCCAGAAGGACAAGCCTTCACAGCTGGGGAGGGTAGGGGATGGGCTGGGAGGGTAAGGGAAGGGTGAGGCGGCACCCATGTCCCTGCAGGTGGTGGTGGGGTGGGGTTCGAATCTCCCCACCCCAGTTGCTGACTGTATGGCCTTGGACCAGGGACTTTGCAGCCTCTCCCAGCCTCAGTTTCCCCAGCTGTGAAAAGGGTATGATACTTCTCTGGGTGGGTGTGAAGACTGTCTGAGTTCATGCAAAAGAAATCCTAGGGACAGTGGCTGATTGTGGCCCCTCCATCCCCCCTTTCCCCAGAAGGTTTCCTCCTAAATCTCTGGAATTGACTCTCTTTACCCCCACCTACTCTCCCAACCCAAGCCACCTGCATGGCTGGTCTCGCTGCACAGCCAGAGAGGTCTTCCCAAAATTCAACCCTATCCCAGCTCAGGACCTGCTATGGCTCCCCAGTGCCCTCAGAACACTGGTGCTATTCCAAGGGCACAGGCCTACTAGGCGCTGTGTGACCTGACCACTATTCGCCTCCACCCTCCTTTCTGTCTTTCTAAGAGATCCTTGTGCTCTCTCCTCTTTCCAACATTTCCCCCTCACTTCAGGTCCCTGCTAAAACATCACGGCTCCAGGAATGTCATCCCTGATCTCCACAAACCAGGCCTGCTTCCCCCCCCCCCCCCCCCCCCCTCCCTGGCCCCCCCCCCCCCCCCCCCCCCCCCCCCCCCCCCCACCCCACTACCGGGCAGCGCCCGCCCCCCCCCGGCCCCCCCCCACCCCCGCCCCCCCCCCCCCCCCCCCCCCCGTCCTGGTTCTCTGTGCCCCGCCACGCTAGCTCCCACCATGGTAGAAGGAACATGTATTGTGGTGCCACCTTCAAAATAGCCTCTGAATCCTGCCACTTCTCCCCATCTCAGCTGCCTGACCCCCCACCCATCCCAGCCCAGCCACCCTCAGCTGTAGCCTGGACCATTACAGTCCCCTCACTGGGCTCCCTGCCTCTGTCCTTGCCCCCCACAGGCAGCCAGAGGGACCTGGTTAAAGCCAAAGTCAGGCCACATCCCTCCCCTGCTCAGAACCCTCCATGGCTCCCATCTCCCTCTGAGCAAAAGCTAAAGTCCTTGCAGTGGCCCACCCGATCTGCTCAACACACACCCCCGCATCTCCCTAAGCTCACCTTCACTCCCCCCCAGCTCACCCTGCCCCAGCCACACTGTCCTCGGACAGCCAGGGGGAACTGCCTCAGGGCCTCCGCACTTGCTGTTCCCTTGGTGTAGGACACTCTTCCCCCAGACGTCCATGGCTCCTCTCACCTCCTTCACGTTTTTGCCCAAATATCATTCCTTATAGGGTCCTCCCTTGGCCACTCAATTTAAAAAACATTTTTTAAAGAGGGGGGGTCAGGCGGAAAGGGAGAGAGAATCTCAAGCAGACTCCCCGCTGAGCATGGAGCCCAATGAGGGGCTCGGGGCTCGATCTCATGACCCCGACGTCATGACCTGAGCCGAAATCAAGAGTCAGACGCTCAACAGACTGAGCCACCCGGGCGCCCCCAAAACATGCTTTAAAACACTCCCCACCCCGGTCCCTCGCCAGCTTTATTTTTCCCCACAGCAAATAGCTAACATTGTCTATACCTTCCTTGTCTTATTGACCATCTGTCTCAGGGACTGGACTCTGACTCCCCGAGGGCCGGAAGCTGATCCGTTTGCCACCAGAACAGGGCCTGAAATACCTGTTGGCACAGCGAGTGGATGGTATGTGTTTATTTCGAAGAGGTCAGACACTCACAAGTTTCAAAATCCAAAAAGTACAAAATGGAAGTCACCATGAACCGGGGGCCCCTCCCGCCCCAGCCCTGTTCCCCACTCCCGGTCTGTTTCATTCCAAAGATTGTGCACCAACAAGAACATCTAGGCTTACATTTCTTCCCCCCACTCCCACCCTGTTTATGCCAATGGGACACACTTGGAGCCTGCCCTGCATTTTTTTTCTCCAGCAGCATATCTGGAAGATTCCACTGCTCAGCCCAGGAAGCGCCTTTATTTATTTTATTTTATTTTTATTTTTTATTTATTTTATTATTATTATTTTTTTTTTATTTTTGCAAGCAGCTGCATGGATGGTGGCCGCGGTGGACAGAGCTTTTGTCACAATTATTATTTATCAAGAGTGGCGCACCTGGGCGGCTCAGTCGGTTAAGCATCTGCCTTGGGCTCAGGTCATGATCCCGGGGTGCTGGGATCGAGTCCCGCGCCGGGCTCCCCGCTCAGCAGGGAGTCTACTTCTCCCTCTGCTGCTCCCCCTGCTTGTGCTCTCTCTCTCTCAAATAAATAATAACTAAAATCTTTAAAAAGAGAGAGCGATTGAAAGAGAGTGGCGCGGCTCGGCGGCCAGGAGCTCAGATCCATGTCACAGACCCCGACTCACGTCACAGCTCGGCCACCAGCACCCCTGGACACCGCTGGCAGGAGCGCAACCCAGAGGAGCCACCTTGGAAAACGGTTTGCCAATTTCCCCTGAGGTGAAACATACACTTCCCATATGACCCAGCAATTTCATTCCCGGGTATTTACACGAGAGAAATAAGAACCTATGGTCACCCAAAAACCTGTATGCACATGTTTATAGCAGCTCTCTTCGTAATCACCAATAACTGGAAACAACCCAAACGTCCTTCAGCCAGTGGGTAAATGAGCAAACTGCGGTCCGCCCACGCAGCGGAATTCCAAGCGACAGTGAGAATCAGCCGGTTACCGACACGCACGCGACCACATGCATGAATCTCGGGTGCACGGAGCGCAGTCAAAGCAGCCAGGCTCCAAAGGCAACGTTATTCCACGGATAAGACATTCTGAAAAAGGCCAAATGGTAGGGACGGAGAACAGATCACTGACGGCTTGCCAGAGGGGGCACGGGGGAAGGTGCAACCACAGAAGGCCAGCAGGAGGGGATTTTGGGGGGTGATAGAAATCATTTGCAATGGGATTCTGGTGCTAGCTACGCAGATGCATGCACACAGCAAGGCTGATAGAACAGTCCACCGGAAAAAGTGAATTTTGCTACATGCAAATTTTAAATAATTTTTTATTTGCCAGAGAGAGAGAGAGACAGAGCACAAGCAGGGGGAGTGGCAGGGAGAGGGAGAAGCAGGCACCCCGCTGAGCAGGGAGCCCGATGCGGGGCTCTAGCCCAGGACCCCGGGATCATGACCTGAGCTGAAGGCAGACGCTTAACCGAGTGAGTCACCCAAGCATCCCAAATTTTTTAATAATATTTTAAAGGCCACATAGTGTATGATTCCATTCCTATGACATTCTAGAAAAGCAAAACTATAGAGATTAAAAAAAAAAAAAAAATCAGTGGCTGCCAGAGACTGGGAAATCCAGGGAGGGTTTGACTGCAAAGGAACACTGGGGTAGTTTTGGGGTGATGGAAATGTTCTGTATCTGGCTTGTGATATGATGATAGGACTATAAACTTTTATCAGAACTCATCCAACGGTACACACTTAAAATGGGTGCGTTTTATTGTATGTAAATGATACGTCAATAAAGTTGATTTTTTTAAATAAAGTTGATTTTTTTTTTTTAAGATTTTATTTATTTGACACAGAGAGATAGCGAGAGCAGGAACACAAGCAGGGGGAGTGGGAGAGGGAGAAGGCTTCCTGCCGAGCAGGGAGCCAGATGTGGGGCTCGATCCCAGGACCCCAGGATCATGACCTGAGCCGAAGGCAGACGCTTAACAACTGAGCCAGCCAGGTGCCCCTAAATAAAGTTGATTTTTGAAAGCTTATCTCCCCTTGCCCTTCCCTGGCTGTGTGAGCTTAGGCAAAGCCCCTAACCTCTCTGTGCCTCAGGTGAAGGAGGAGGGAGACGGAGCGGGGGAGAGAATCGAATTCAGGGGGGGAGTTGAGGTCTCAGATCTCACCCGTGGGTACACAGGTACACGCCAGAAACATTTATAAACCAAACAGAAGGTCTTTGTGAGCCTTTGGGGTAGAACACAGACCTGAGCTGGTGACCTGGACGGCTCCTGTGTCTCAGGAGGGCGGGTCCTGGACTGAGCTCTGTCAGGTCTTACCCGAGTCCCTTTGAACCACTGGGCACTCCTTGGTTGACCTAAAAAAGCCAGTGGAGCCGTCCCTGGGTCCCAGAGGGACCGTATCAAGGGCACAATTCAGAGCATTGTAAGAACGCCTTTTTCAATCGGCAGATGGGGCTGACACACCCATTCCCTGAGGTCTCAGCTGCTTGGGGCAGTGTTTGTGGGTACACACAGCCCGAGCCGCAGGGGGCCTGTCCTCACAGCCTCACACACTGGGGAGACTGGGCTGCCCCCCAGACAGGGACGGGACATCCCAGAACAGTTGGGGCTGCAGTAGAACCCAGGAAGGGCACCCAACCCAGCCTACAGAGGGAAATCAGGGAGAGCTCCCCGGAGGAGAGGCTGCTGGAGTTAAGGCCCCTGCTATGGAACCCCTACCGCGTGCCCTGGGTCGGATCTCAGAGGAAGAGGCGTATTTTTGTGGCTGCCGTGGAAAGGGTGTGTGTGGGCAGGAGGGTGGGGGGGAGAGGCCGCTATTGAAAGCAGGGGTGTAGGTGGGGACAGAGCGGGAGATAAGGCGGGAGGAAAACGGTGCCTGGTGCAGGGGCGGCCTCCCTGGCAGGAGCCTGGACTTTCGCTGAGGCCCAGGTGGGAGCAGCTTCTCCAGGATCCATCCACACATGCTGGGAGGATGGGTGAGGGGGGGCAGTGGAAATGAGAAGTGGTGGACACAGCCCGCATGGAGAATGCAAGCAAGTAAGCCTTGTCCTCAGGCCTACCCCAGGCCCTTCCCACCCTGAGTCAGGGGGCCTTTGCCCCTGGAGCTTCCTGGGTTCCGAGACTTTAAGACAGTGTGTCAGAGATTTGCCAAGAATGCATTTCTATCATTCTTTAGTTCCTAAGCCTCTCTGATCTGATCCTTCTTCGTTCTTAAACTCCACTGGTCTTTGCTCCTCACGTTCCCCAATTGCAAGCTTCTCTGAGCCTTTGATCCTTTGATTCTAGGATTCATTCATTCGCTTCGAAACTATTTATGGAGCCTCTCTGCTGTTGTCTGGGCTGAGGATACGGAAAAGAACAAAATGGATAAGATTCCTGCCTTAGGGGAAACAACACTTACTGAGCGCTCGCCACGTGCCAGGCCCCATTCTAGGAGCACACGTGTAACTTGTTTAATCCTTCAGCCAACCGGGTGAGTGAGAGACCCCTACCATCCCCATTACATGAATGAGGAAACCAGCCACAGGACTCCGGAATGCCTTGTTCCAGAAAGGCTGGGACTCCAGAATTCTTTACCCTTAAGATTTTAGGGTTCTAGAATTTTTTTTAAGACTTTATCTATTTATTTGAGAGAGAGAGAGATCACAAGCGGGGGCGGGGGGTGGGGAGGGAGAAGCAGGCTGCCCGCGAAGCAGGGAGCCTGATGCGGGGCTCGATCCCAGGACCCCGGGACCATGACCTGAGCCAAAGGCAGACGCTTAACCAACTGAGCCACCCAGGTGCCCAGGGTTCTAGAATTTTTTGGCATAAAGATTCTGTTGAGCTTGGATTCAAGTAGACAATGGACACAGGAAAAGGTACTCAACCTTGATGTTGAGCCAGGAATTGCAAATTAGAACCACCCTGAGATGCTTACACACACACACACACACACACACACACACACGCATGCATGCATGCAATGTGACTCATATTTTAAAAGTCTGGCCAGAACTAGAGCTGGCAAGGAGATAGGGCGAGTAGAACCCGCAGCAGACATGGGAAATGGGAGTAAAAATTGGTGCAGTGGGGACACCTGGGTGGCTCAGTCGGTTAAGCATCTACCTTCGGCCCAGGTCATGATCCCAGGTTCCGGGGATCGAGTCCCGCGTTGGGCTCCTTCCTCAGCAGGGAGCCTGCTTCTCCCTCTCCCGCTCCCCCTGCTTGTGCTCTCTCTCTCTGACAAATAAATAAATAAATCTTAAAAAAAAATGGTGCAATCACATGGGAAAACTATCTGGCCATATCTTGCCCTGCTGGACATAGACCCATCATCTGCCCCATCCTATGACAGCTCCGCTCTTGGGGAATGCAGAAAAACGGGTGCTCCCTGGCACGAGGAGATGCACACATCCTTGTCAAAAGAGTCACTCACGGGGGCGCCTGGGTGGCTCAGATGGTTAAGCGTCTGCCTTCGGCTCAGGTCATGATCTCGGGGTCCCGGGATTGAGGCCCACATCGGGCTCCCTGCTAGGCGGGGAACCTGCTTCTCCCTCTGCCTCTGCCCCTCTCTCTCTCTCTCTCTCTGACTCTCATGAATAAATAAATAAAACATTTAAAAAAAAAAGTCACTCACATGTCAAAATCACACACGTGCCCGTCAATAGGAGAATGCATTAACAAACTGGTATATTGTGCAAGAAAAATAGGACACAGCCATGCACACGAGGGCACTCCCATGGACACAAGAATCTGCGCATACCTCACAGGGTTACCACTGAATGCAAGGAGCCACGTCTTGCACTGTAAGATCCCTTTATTAAAAACGCAAAACTGTAGCGGTCAGGTGTATATTCATAGGCAGCAAAAGTATTTTAAAAAGCCATAAAACCATAAAAGAATATATGGGTTACTTTGAGGGGAGAGCAAGTGTTGTGATTTGGAAGAGGCACAAAGGGGCTTCTGAGGAACCGGCAAAACCATTTCTCACTACAACTAGTTGTTCCCTTCATAATAGGTCGTGAAATGGGACATTATTATTTTATGCAATGCCCCCCTTATATTTCATCATTCAAAATACATATTTTTTTTAATCCCGCAATTCCACATCTCTCTGGTCCTCAGATGACTTGGTTCTCCAAGGGGGCAAAATTCCTGAACCCGGAGGCAGGAGGGGGGCAGCTAGAAGCCACAAGAGGAGAACTGGGATCTGAAACACACAATACGATCTGATTTTCCCAGAAGTGAGCAAATGTACTGTGACGATGTGTAACCACAGGAGGCCAAAGTGACAAGTTCCGAGGTGGGTGATGTCCAAAGTAGACACCACAAGCCAACCGTCGCCTCCCACCCGCTCCTGCAGGGCACGGCCATAGGGGCTCCCATTTTTTCCGTCTCCCGCCAGCCAGCCCAGGGCTAGGTGCCCCGTGGGCACATCCTCACCAATGTCTGGTGCCAGCCCCATGCTTTTCAGATGTGCAAACAGCTTGCCCGGGGGGTGCGGAGCTGAGAGGCAGCCATGCTAGGGTTTGCTCCCGGCTGGCGACCCCATGCCACAAAGTGAGGGGCTGGAGACACACACCCCCAGTCCTCACTCTCCCGGGAAGGTGTTGGAGGGCAGGGGTGGCCCCCACTGGGGCGGACGATGGCTGGGGACAGGGGAGGTGAGTCTGCCGTGGCCCAGGCTCAAATGAGGAAGAGCCTAGCATGACCTCGGTTTTCCCAGGAGCCCAGGGAACTTTTGCATCTGTATTTTTAGGCCCTGGTGGCCGCAGGGACGGTTGTGGCCTCAGACTGTGGGAGATGCCGACTTCCAGGAAAAAGGCTGGCTTTTCAGGAAGGGTGCTGTCCCTTCCTATGGGATGGGCTCCGTGCTCTACCCTGGGGAGTGGGATTGGAAAGGCGGGGGATGCTCCGAGTTCCTTGGGGGAGGCTTGCCCCATCTCAGGGAGTGGCTAGGTTGGTGGGAGAGAGAGATACTTCCCCAACTCAAGTCTCTAGAAGCAAGCACTAATCTGATGGAGGAGGCAGGCAACAGCTCCCTCCGGGGCAATTCCTACCTCGTTTTAAATACTGGGGACAAGATTAATCTCACTCTCCCAGTGCTCCTGGTACACCGGCCGATTCAAGCTACGCAACTCAGTGAGATAGTGTGATGGAGGAGGCAGGAGGCAGACTCACTCTCAGGGAACTTTAGTATGATGGTGGAGGCATGCCCACTTTCTCCTTGAAGCTCTAATCTAATACTCATCTGAATGTCCCCTGGAAGGGGGCAAAATGGCTCCCCTCAATTGAGAACCACTGTCCCGGGCAGATGAGGGAAACATGCCGCCTCATTTCCAAGGAACTCCCAGTCTAATGAGAGACATCCCCCAGGCACCCAGCCAGAGGGAGTTCTGGGTCCGATAGGAGAGACACCACTCACTCTCAGAGATATCTAATCTGAAGAGATGTCACACCCTCCTTGTCAGGGGGATCCTAATCTGGTGGAGGAGAAAGAACGCAACTCAAACGCACCACGAACTCCTACACCGGTGGGGAACATGTCCCCCACCTCGGGGACCTCCCAGTCTGATGGTGGAGGTCTTCCTCCCATCCTTGGCGAGCTCTAGTTTGATGAAGGAGGCAGCCTTCTTTCTTGTACATTCGCCCTCCTCCCTTGCCCACTGAATGAGGGTTTCCCCCTCCCCAACTCTGGGGTGTATCCTAGAATCGGGGAGCTTCTGCGGGAGGACACCACGGTTCCCCAGCCCTGGGACTTCCCTTCATTGGTCAGCCCAAGACCAGGGCGCCACGGGGGTCAGACATGCCTGCCCTGCAGCTCACCTACCCGCCCCCCCACCTCACCCCCCCCAGCTCAGCCACTTAAGGCAATCACAGTAATGGGACATCACCCGGCTCTTTTTTTTTTTTTTTAAGATTTTATTTATCTATTTGACAGAGAGAGACGCAGCCAGAGAGGGAACACAAGCAGGGGGAGTGGGAGAGGGAGAAGCAGACTCCCCGCAGAGCAGGGTGCTCTGATGCGGGACTCGATCCCAGGACTCTGGGATCATGACCTGAGCTGAAGGCAGACGCTTAACGACTGAGCCACCCAGACTCGTGAGCTTCCTGTGTCCCAGCCTTGCCCGGGGCTTTTCCACCCCTAACCCCGCCAGTGCCCTAGTCTGGGAAGGACAGGGTCCACCCCCACCTTCCAGACCAGGCTCAGAGAGCATGGACCGGCCGGAGGCCACCTAGCCGGAAACTGGTAGAGTGTAAGGGAGACCCAGATTTGTCTCCGTTCCGATGGATGAGTAGGACGCGTCTGTGCCAGGTAAGCGCACCAAAGGCTTTCCTGCTGACTCACGGGAGCCTCCCAGCCATCACGTTACTCTTCTCCTGACTCAGAGGGGGAAACTGAGTCTCAGAGCGATCAGATGCTGCTCTGAAGCCACCCAGGCAGAGACAATACCCGCCCTCAGCTTGTCTGACTCCCACGGGCTGTCCTCACGGATCCGGTCCTCCAGAAAGCAGACGCTTAGAGGCAGGAGGGCAAAAAGTTAGGGAGAGCCATCCATGAGGAAGGGAAGTGGGGAGGCAGGATTGGGTGGGGGGAAGGAACCATCAGGCCACCACGTCGGCCCAAGGGAGAGCCCCTGCAGCAGACTGCCCATTAGAGGAACCCCACAGTAGGCAGAAATGGCCAGAACCCCCTACCTCGCCTGGCTCTGTCAATGGCCAGAGGCTGCCCGGGAGATAGTGTCCCCGACTGGCAAGCCGAGGCTGAACTTGAAGGAGCCAACTGTGGGAGGCTGTCAGCCAGCCATCTGCACACCTGCCATAAGTCTTTTCTTGAAGGGGGATCCAAGCAGCGTGCCTCTGTGGCAGCCCCTCCCATACCTATATTAATAATAGCAATCGTGGAAAAATGATACCTTCCATTTACTGGGAACTTAGCTCCTTGCCCGCTTGAGCTGATGCGCGTTAACTCCTGTGACCCTCACAACAACCCTGTGAGGATTCACTGCTTTGTCCCCGTTTTATAGATAAGGAAACTGAGGCTCAGAGAGGGTAAGTCACTTGTCTAGGGTCACACAGCTGGTAAGTGGCAGAGCTGGTATTCGAACCCGGTTAGACAGTGAGCCCCCCATTGACAGATGAGGACGCTGAGGCCCAGCATGACACTGCCTACCATCTGTCTACCATCACCTCCCCGGAACCCCTGAGACCTTCCCCAAACTGCCCCCCCAACCCAGGGCAGATGCCAATATCCCCAGATCTCTCCCACCCCATCACCTTTGTCTGATCAAGGCAGTGCATGGGGCAGAGGGTGTCTGGTCTCAAAGCCTGAGGAGAGATGTTGCAATCCTCTGACTCAGCATCGTGCGTGCGTGCAGACCCAGCAAGAGGGAGAAAGGGGAAGATTAAGTCTTGGCCAAGGCCCCAGATGGGCTGATCCTGCTTGGTGCCAGGGATTCCAGAAGCTGCCAAGGCCCCAGGGTGGGGAGGAACCAGGAGGTACAGGGCAGGCTGCAGGAAGCTGGCCGGCATTCGCCCCTGGGGGTGGGGAAGGGGCAGCCTCTGGGAGCGGAGCTGTCCGCAGACCCAAAGCTGTGTGACCTTGGGCAGGGCCCTCCGGCTCCAGGCTCGCATGTGTTTTCCTCTGCCTTTGTAAATTCGATCGCTCTCTCCCCAAACCTCTCTTAAATCGAAATCTATACCTTCCTGCTGCACTGTGACCTTCCATCAGCTTGACCTCCCTCCCCTGTGCATGGAGGCAGGAGAAGAGCCTGCAGAGAGACCATAGTCCCTGCAAACCTCTGACCACAACTTTGCCTGTCTGGGTCTGAGTTTCCCCTTCTACACCCTTCCCGCCCAGGAAGGGAGGGTGGGGTCTGGAGTTAGAGAGGAGAGGTCTCTAACTGCAGTCTCTCCAGACGGCACCCCTCCCAGGTCAGCGGGTGCAGCAATCAGGGCAATGGGGACACAGAGACCTGGCAGAAAAATCTCAATCCTCCCTCCACTCCGTCCCTTGCCCTATGACCCTGGGGCAGTGACTTCCCTCCTCCATGCTTGCTTCTTTCTCTGTAAAATGGGGCTTTTGGTTGGATTTCCTCGCAGGGTGTCTAGAGGATTGAGTGGGCCAGTTTCTAGTGGGAGCTCAGCCCAGAGTGAATGGGCCCATCTTGTCTCACCTCTGGATGGAGAAGGGTGACAAGGAAGGCCTGGCCCGAGGAGCTAGGCAGGCAGTATGGAGACAAGAACGGACATCATGCATTCCGTCATTTCTTCTGCACACCTGGTCTCAGTCGGCTCAGCAAGCCTGTGAGGCAGGAGCTGTTATTATACCCAACTATAAAGTCACAACAAAGGCACAGAGAGGGAAACCCACGTATCCAAGGTCACACAGCTCTCACATGGCAGAGCGCGGTCCCAGACCCATGTCTCCAAGCCCCGCAGGGGGACATCCTAATTTCCTCAGTGAAGTGGGTCCAGCTGTTGAGACTCTGTGATTAATTGATAATAATAATAATTATCACGGTTCCTGTGGTTATAATAAGACAAGTCATAATTGCAGCCACATTGCATCCAGTGCTTCCTATACATCAGGCTGGGCAGAGTGGAAGCAGTCATTTCTTGATTTAGTCTGTTTTATGGTAAGGAAGCCACGGTTCCATGAGGTTAAGTAAGTGCGTGGAAGTCACACAGCTAATGAAGGCAGAAGACAGGACTTGCACTCAGGCCTCAGCTGGGAGCAAAAATTGGGGCAGAAAAAGGCCCAGGAATTAAGCTGATGGGAACCTAGGGTCTGACAAGCACCACCCTCCCCTCCGGAAGGCCCCCAAGAGCTAGGAAGCTGCCCCAGGCCCACAGCCTTCTAGCTGGGCCTTGAACAGGTACAGCCTTGGTCCTTCCTTCCCCCAGGAGGATGCAGGGGAGGATGAGAGGGGAAGAAGCAGTAGGAAACTGGAAAAGATTTGGACAGATACAAAGGGCGGCCTGCAGGAGACAAAGTGGTTAGACACAATGTAGGACTTCCGGGCCCTCTCTGGGAAGTTTCTGGGACTCATCCAGGGGCTGCCCCTGCCAGCAGGGGGCCTCCAGAGCTCAAGCCCAGAGAGGGGAGACCCTAGTTCTCCCCGCCTGGGGCACAGGGAGCCAGGGGGGAAAGGAGGGGGCAGCCATCCTGGTTCCGCATCCTCCATTCCCGACACTGGAGGGAGGCGGTTGTGGGAGCTGGGACTTTCCTGAGCAGTAGAAGATTCTGGGAAATTAGACAGCTGTGGGGTGGGGCTGACTCCAGGCCTCCCTTCCCTTCCCTTCCCTTCCCTGGGTCCCTGCTTGGTCCCAAGCACGCCTCTCTTCCCTCTGCCCCAAGGAGGCCCTCTTCTAACTGCTCCTCCTCCCTCAGACCATGCTTTCCATCCTCAGACCCTCAGGTCTCCCCCCTACTCAAATCTCCTCTTCCCTCAGAACTCCCCCCCACCCCCAGCTCTCCCCTCCTCCCTCAGAGCTGCTCTCCTCCCTTGGTCCTCCTCAGACTTCCTTAGACAGTGCCCCCTCCTTCAGACCTCCTTCCCCTCTCTCAGGCCCTCCTCCCTCAGACATTCATCCTCTCCCTCAGCCCCTCACCTCCTCCCTCAGACCTTTTCTCTCTCCCTTCTCCCCCTCCCTTAGACCATTTACCTCTCTCAGACCTGTCTTCCACCTTCAGAGCCTCCTCCCTCAGACTTTTATCCCTCATCCATCCTCAGACTAAGAACCCCCAGCGCGCTCTCTCTCTCTCTCAGCCCTTCCAAACCCTCTCTGGGCCAAGTGCAGACACACCACCCCCCAACCAGTCCAGCCTAGGCCCACCTGCTACAGGAAGACAGGGAGTACGAGGAACTTGGGTGTCCTTCCAACCCTACCTCCTAGGGTCACCACCTTGACAAGCCTCGCCCCTCTGAGGCTCAGCTTCCCCTTTTGTGCAGCGGGGTAGTGCTCCATATAGGACCTGTCCACTGTCTGAGAGTCCCCTCAGGCGAGGTCTGGGTGGATGAGAACACCAGCACCCAAACTCTCCAACCTAATTCCTTCACCTGAAGCTACCCCAACATGGGGAGGCAGGGGATGATGTTGGCCCCATTTGCCAGAAGACCAAACTGAGTCTCAAGACAAAGGACTTGTCTGAGGTCCCATGGGAGCAAGGAGTGGAGGTGGGATTTGGGCCCAGACCTTGCCCCCAAATGTTTCTCCATTACAGGGGCTAAGGGACCCAGAGAGAGGCAGAAAGGAGAGAAGGGGGAAGGGGTGAGGCCTCTCTCTGCCCACAGCTGCTCCTCAAATCCCTGGTTAACGATCCACTGGGGTGGGGCCGGAGTCCTGGGCAAAGTCCCTTCCTGGGGACCGGGGCCCCACACCGGATTTTCAGGGCCCCAGAGAGACGCTGCTAGGGAGACAGAGACACAGACAGAGATTGGGAGACAAAAAGAGAGAAGGGGCGGGGCCGGAGACGGGGAGAGGGAGGCCAGGGATGGATGGAGGGACAGAGTTGCAGAGACAGGGGGAGACACAAAGAGAACCAGGGGGACCTGCGTGCCTCCTGGAGAGATCCGGGGTGCAGCCCCCATTCCTCTGCGCCACCACCCCCCCCCAAGTCCCCAAAGCCTCCCCCTTGGCCTCCCGTAACTCGGTGACCCGGACTCAACCCCAGCGACAGCCCCGCCTCAAGGGAAATCCGGGAAAGCCCCACGCCGCTGGGGTCCCTCCCTGGGGCGGAGAGAAGGGAGGTAGGGGAGGGGCCCCGGAAAAGGCCCGCCTCTGCCCCTCCCCGCCCACCCGCTCCAGCCTGCCTCTGAGTCATGCCCCCAACCCGCCCGGCCTGTTCCCCACCCACCAACCCCACCCGGAGGGGAGGGGATTGTGGGGGAGAAGTGGTAGCCAGACTGCCACCCCCACCCCCACCCCAGGCCCGGGCTGTGGTCGCCCTGACTCTGGTCTTGTGTCTCCGCGTCTCTTGCTATCTCTCTGTCTCTCTTTCCCTTGGTCTGTCACGGTCTCTTCGCCCAGAAGCTCGGGCTGGGTGCAGGGATCCCTCAGGGGGAGACACATCCAGTGTTTCTCTGTGCACTTTCCCACCGCACCCCACCCCCAGCGAAGTTCAGACCCACGGTCGGGACACCTGGAGGACGCAGAGATGGCGACAGGGCAGGCAGAGGGACGGTGCCTGGGCGCCTGCCGAGAGCAGTCCCTGACCTGGGGGTGTCTTTTTTCCTCCCGCAAAGGAGGAAACGGCTCAGCGAAGGGAAGTGCCTGGTCAAGGTCACCCGGCGAGGAAGTGGGGAGTCGGGACTCGAACCCGCGTCCTAGTGAGCCCAGGGCCTCCTGGAATCCCTCCCTAGGGGAGAGGCTGAGGGCAGACAGCACTCGAGAGACGGAGAGATAGTGAGAGACACAGAGACAAGAGAGACAGAGGCAGTGAGAACCGAAACACAGACATAGGGATACAGGGAGAGAGACCGAGACCCAGAAAGACACCTATCCGGACGGGAGAGTCAGAGACCGTCAGAGACTCAGAGATACAGAGAGAGAGAGAGACAAATAGCCAGGAAGACCAAAACACTGAGGCAGCGACTGAGAGAGGCCCGCAGCCGCAGGGGTGGGGACCCCCGCCGCCTGGCCCCGCCTCCTGTCCCCCCCCCCACGCCGGGGCCCAGCCGCCGGGGGCGCCGCGGGGTCGGGAGGGGGCGGGCGCGGGGCGCGGCGCGGGCGGGGCCCTCGGCGAGCAGCTCCGCGAGGCGGCGGGAGCGGCGGCGGGTCCAGGAAACCCCTGGGGTGGACGGGTGGCCCCGGGGGGGGGGGCGGCGGGGGGGGCCGGGGGCGGGGAGGCGGGCGACCGGTACCGCCCCGGCCGACAAAAGTCCCTTCAGTTCAGCCGGCGGCAGGGGAAGTCCCGGCGCCCGGCGCAGCCACCCTCCCGTGCCGCCGAGCCGAGCCGCGCTCCGGCCGCCCGCTCGGCCGCCGTCTCCGGCGGCCCCATGCCCCGATGCCCCGCGGGGGCCATGGACGAGGGGCCCGTGGACCTGCGCACCCGGCCCAAGGCCGCCGGGCCCCCCGGCGCGGCGCTGCCGCTCCGCAAGCGCCCCCTGCGCGCGCCCTCCCCGGAACCCGCCGCCCCCCGCGGCGCCGCGGGCCCAGTTGTCCCCCCGGATCCCCTAGGCGGCGGCTCCGACTCCCCGGCGGTCCCCGCGGCCCCCCACGGACTGGCCCGGCCAGAGGCGCTTTACTACCAGGGTGAGTGGCTCCCACGGGTCCTGGCCAGGTGGGGGTCAGACAGGGCATAGGGTCACCAGAGCCAGGGAACAGTTCAGGACGCAAATACAGGGGCTCCCAGGGAGCTGAGAAGCAGGGGGACAGAATCCAAGGTCCCAAGGACACAGATATGGGGTTCCTGGGGAGCTAGGAGGGGGCAGAGCCTGAGGTCCCGGGGACACAGTTATGGGAACATCAGGGAGCAATGCCTTGGGACACAGATATGGCGGTCCCAGGACGCTGGGTGTCAGGGGGCCCTGGGGGACAGAGCCCAAAGTCCGAAAGCCACAGATGTGGGGACCCAGGAGACAGTGCCTAGCAGTACTGATATGAAAGTCTCTGGGAATCAAGGGGGCAGAGCCTATAGTCCCAAGAACACAGAGTTATCAGCTCTTTAGAACCCAGATATCTAGGATTATGAGGACTCAACGCTCAGGCCCAAGAAACTGGGGTTCTTGGCATCCAGATATGTGGTGTCAAAGGGAGTCAGGGAAACAACGACTCGGGTTCTAAGAAGACAGATATTAGGGATGTCAGCATATCAGAATCTCAGGAACCTGATATCAGGGAAGAGTGGGAATCAGGAGAACAGAGTTGGAGTTTTAAGCACCCCAATATCTGGAATCACAAGGATGCAAGGAAACAGGCCCAGATAATGGGGGTCCTGAGGAGCCAGTAGGACAGAGATCTGGGGTTCTGGGCACCCAGTTATGTATGGTCACTCAGGGTCTCATCTGAGGTCAGGAAGTCAAGGGGTCACAAAGTCATGGCTTGGGGATGGAGGGGTCTAGGAATGGGGGACAGGACTGGGAAATTCTGGGACTGAAGGATCTAGGGCCAAGATGAAGAATTTAGGCAAAAGTCTGCAAGGCACCAAGGTCTGGTACTGGAGATATGAGGACCTGCAAACTTGGGGGTGCACGGACGGGGGCCCCCAAGGATCAGGAGATGACAGAAGGCCAAACACCATTCTCCCCATCCTATCTCAAAGAAGGGGCATCCCCTACCACAGCTGTGCCACATCACCCATCCCTGAGTGACCCCAAAGCTGCAGAGAGCCCATGCCTCCACTGCGTGTATACATGCCTCCACTGCCCCCTCCCCTTTCCCATTCCCTGGATGAGAACCCAGGCCTCAGTTTTCCCCATCTGTGTGATGGGTGGAAATGGCTTCGACCACTGCCGTGGTTGGTGTCTGGCTCCACTCCTCTCTCCTTCTTTTTTTTTTTTTTTTTTAAAGATTTTCTTTATTTGACAGAGAGAGACACAGCGAGAGAGGGAACACAAGCAGGGGGAGTGGGAGAGAGAGAAGCAGGCTTCCCGTCGATCAGGGAGCCCAATGCGGGGCTCAATCCCAGGACCCTGGGATCATGACCCGAGCTGAAGGCAGACGCCTAACGACTGAGCCACCCAGGCGCCCCTCCTCTCTCCTTCTGACCCACCCTTCTCCCCAACTCTCTGCAGTCACCCACACCCTACACCTAGTGCTTCATCCATTCCTACCTCCTTCAACCACAAATTTACTCAGCAAATAGGCCCTGGGGTCCCCCTGGTGGGTGATGATGGGGTTCAGGGCCATGCCTACTAGGAGACGGGGAGTCAGATTAGTGAAAAGTGACAACAACAGTGACCAGGGCTCACAGGGGATGGTGAAGGGGGAAGCCGCCTGAGCCCAGATGGATGTGGAAGGCCAGTTTGTCTTGGGCCTTTATGGCCCAGTATGAAATGCAAAAGGTACCTAGAAAAAAGGGGCAGGTGACACAGCAGGTGCGAAGGCCTGGAAGCAGGGGTGGGCTGAGGGTCTGCGGGCTTGGCCTCACCCATGTCCTTTCTCTGTCCAGGACCTTTACTGCCCATTTATCCCACCCCGACTATGGGCTCCCTCTTTCCTCTCCTGAACCTGCCTACACCCCTGTACCCCATGGTGTGCTCCATGGAACACCCCTTGTCGGCTGACATCGCTGTGGCCACCCGTGCAGATGAGGACGGAGACACGTGAGTAAAGCCCCCCCCCATGAATGCCGGCCCTGCACCCACCTCACCCACCACAACACAGGGGCACCCAGCTTGGGCTTTCGAGTTCTCTCAACCTGTTTCCACTGCAGGCTGTGACTTGGAGCAAGGCTTCCCCCCCAACCCCCGCTCTGTGCCTCGGTTTCCTCTTCTGAAAAATGGGCAGTCTGAGAGCACTTACCTCCTAGGACTGTTTTTGAAGCAGGGGGCTTCCAAAATTTTTATCAAAATCCAAACATGAGAGGGGTGCCTGGCTGGTTCGCTTGGTAGAGCATGCAAGCTCTTAATCTTGGGGTTGTGAGTTCAAGTTCCACGTTGGGTATAGAGATTACTTTTAAAAAATAAAATATACCCAAAGATACCCAAAAATTCTTTAAAAAAAAACCCAAACATGTGAAAGATACTTCACTGATTGATTTGTTACGTGAATTATACATGTTAAGCTCTTAGCACTGAGCCTGGTAGGTTTTAAGTGCTCAGTAAGTATTAATTAATATTATTGTTATGATTACTTTATGCTAAACCCAGCACACATCCACACATAGAAGTTTGAAATAAAACTTGCACAGAACAAAACAAGAGTCACCCTTACTAGATGGGCTCCACTCTGTATTTTCTATTCTAGTCTGTTTCATGGTCATAGAGGTCAATTAATTTGACGATCCCTTTAAACTGATTTCACACATCCCATAGTTTATCCCCTGTGGTTGGGAGAACGTGCCCTTGAGGCTGCTGAAAACCCCTGCAGGGGAAGGGTCAGCTCTGTGCTTAGCGCACGTAAGCACTCAACACCCTTGACCATGCCGATTATTATTTTATCCACCCAGGTTTGAATTTCAGCTGGCCACTTTCTCGCCCCTCTCTGCCAGAGTTTCCCCCTGTAAAAACAAGAACTATAAGCGTGTGAAAGTCTGTGAGGCAGACAAGAGATCGCTTCTATCAAGTGCCTATCTGGGAATTGGTAGGGATGGAAAGGACACGCTCACTGCTGCAGAAAATGGGGGGGGGGGAGGCCTCCATCACTGGCCAACTTGGTGACTTTACATCCCTGAGCCTCGGTGCCCCTTTCTGGAACTCGGGGCTCATATCGGACCGACCAAAATTAGGATTCAGTGCAATGATGTACACACGCAGAGAACATAGAATAGGGCCAGGCACACAGTAGGTCCTCCACACAGGGGAGTGGGGCAGGGGGTGTTCTCACAGAGCTCCCCAGGGGCTTCTGGGCCACTCTGTGAGTCCTAGCAGGAGAAAGTGCCTGAGAAGTCTAAAAGGCTGAATAAAACTAGTTCCCTCCCACTCTGGGTACCTCTGGGGTCATCTGCGAAATAATTTGTATCTGCCCCCAGGGATGATTTGTTTGCAGCCTGTGAATGCAGGGTGCAGAAGGCGACCTGGCACACCAGTCTCGAATCCTGCGCCCCACCCGCCCTCCCCCGCTCTCCCCCCTCTCCCCCCGCCCCTCCAAAGCAAACACTTCAGCCTCAGCTGCCTGTTGGGGGAAATCCCTTCCCGCAGAACTTGACCGCAGCCCAGCTGCTTGCCTCCCCCACGTCAGCAGCCGTCACTCACTCGCAGCCTCCCCCTCCTGGCGTTCAGTCTAACCTTAACCCCTTCCGCTGGGGCCAAGACTTTACCGGAATGGACAGCTGGCTAGCCTGGGGGTGGGGGAGGGAGACACGCTAAGTCTGGGTCCCCAAAGCAGCCAAGCTTAGTTGGGAGCCTGGACTTCTAGGGACTGAGGAGAGCAAGAATCTCGGGGCATCTGGACCCTCAAGAGGTCAAGCATCGGCAGGCTAGAGGTCTCGGTCTCCAAGAGAGAGGGGAGGTGTTCTGAGTCCCAGAGAGCGGACGTCGGGGTACTGTATTCCTTGACCCCTGGGGGGTTAAGGAACAGGGTATAGAGCAGCTTGGGGATCTATAACTCACAGGGACTGGGGAAGTTGGTATCCGCAAAGAGTTAGGGCACAGTATAACCGGGTCCTAAGAGATCTCAGGGGTGGATGCCGGGATCTGGGGGATTGGGAGCCAGCTGGAGTCTGAGCCCTGAAGGGTGGAGTTCCAGAGGGGCCCCTAGGCTGGAAAACTTGGGGTCCTTCCCCCCAGGGAAGCTTGGGTCTCTTTGGTTGGCCTCCCTCCTGCTCCACCCCACGCGAGGATGGAAGTGGGGGTGCCGGGGGTGGCCGGGGTAGATCCCCGGCGGGAGGCTTCCCTCCCCCGGGAGCAGGAAGCGGAGCCCCGCCCAGCAGACCTGTTACTGGAAGTCCGAGGGCTGGGCCGCCCCTCCCGTCCCCACTTCCTCCAGCCCCGCCCCACCCCCTGCAGCCCGCGCGTTTATGGGAACTCAGGCCTGGACGGTTTCTCTGAAATCATTCGCTCCCTCTGCCCTCGCTTAACCCCGCCCGCCCCGAGAGGGACCCAGGCCAGGCTTCCTGGGAGATGAAGGGAGGGAAGGGAGCCCTTCTCCGGACCGCACCCCACCCCACCCCACCCCCGCCCCGGCCCAGGTCCGGCCCCTCCCCCAACATTTTCCTTTTAAATTTGGCTCTCACGGATCGGGATCTCCAGGTTCAGCATTTCACCTGCAGAGCTCCTGTGGGGAGGTGGGCGCGACCGTGGGCGATACCGTACGGAGGAGAAAACCGGAGGGCCACGTGACTTTGCTCTAGCACACGCAGCTAGGGAGGGTTGCAGCCTAATCTGCACCCCTGGCCTGCTTAGCCCCCCAAAGCCACCACCGCCCCCCGGGGAGAGGGGGGTGAGGTTGCTGCAGGATCTCTCCACCACCACCAAAGCACTTAAGGGAGCTGGTTTACTGTGTGGATTTTGGAAGCACATCCCACAGTGGGGAGAACCCCTGTTCACCTGCCTTAGCAAGGCTCTGGGTAGTAAGAGGCAGTGGTGGGTGAGAAAGTCGTTGCTCCAGTAAATGGACGTCAAGAGAACGGTCTGCAGCCTGTGTGTATGCGGTCACCCTTGTAAGCTCAGTGCTAATGTCCCCCCCCACACACACACACACACACAGAGTCATCCCAGATTGCCCTCAACTCTAAATGGCTCTTCCAGGTTGGGGGCTGTGGGAAGGAGCCCGAAGGGTATTGGGAAGCAGGACTGGGCAGAAATTGGGCTGCTGGGAGTCTCAGCAGGGCCTTAGCTGCCTCACGGGGACGGGAGCAGCTGCAGCGGCCTTTAGAGATGGGGCCAGAAGGCTAGGCCCTCTATGCCAGCACCGACAGGTCACTGGATGCCATGGGATGGCAGCTGCCCCCGCTCAGGACCCGGGCAAGCAGTGCTTTTCAGCGGAGGGTAATTCCCAGAGAGAGCTGAGAGCCAACAGCCTTCCCAGAAGCTGGGGGAGTGAGTCCTTCAGTCCAGAAGGGGGGATCTGGGTCGCACAGCCCCGGGTGTCCAGCACAGTGACTCCATCCCAGTCCATCCCACCTCCCCTCTGGGCAAAAATCCCTCCAAATAGATGCACTGGGGTTGGAGGCTGAGCGTGACTCGCAGTGACAACTACTGAAGAGAACTTCCCACTCGGGTCACAGATGAGCAAGCCGGGGCCGGACGGGAGAGGTGGGAGCATGCTCGCCAGCCTCAAGGATGGCCAGGGATCACCGCCATGGATTCATTTATTCAGGGCATGCTTGTGGAGCACCTGCTGTCAGCCCCAGCCGCGCTCCGGGGCACGGGGCAGGGACCAAAGCAGACAAAACGCCCTGCCCAGGTGGCGCTGACATTCTAGAAGGGGAGATTCAGACAGGAAACAAAGCAAACTGTACAATGTCAGGTGATGATGTGGAGGAAAATTAAGCAGGGGAGGGGGGGGAAGGGGAGTGAGCCATGGCCACACCATTCCGGCAGAGGCCCAAATGCGGGGAGCAAGTGGTGCAGATGATCTGGGGGATGACTGTTCCAGGCAGAAGGAACAGCCAGTGCAAAGGCTCTGGGAGGCAAGCAAGCGTGCTTGTTCTGTTAGAGGCACAGCAAGGAAGCCAAGCAGAGTGAAGAGAGCAGATGGAGAAGAAGCCAAAGGGATTGAAGAGGGGGAGGCAAGATCACAGAGGGCCTGTTTGGCCCTGATTCCGAGGGTTCTGAGCAGAGGAGGGACCTGACCTGATTGAGGTTGCAAAAGGGTCTCTCTGGCTGCTATGTGGGAGACAGACAGCAGGGCAGGGGTGGAAGGAAGCAGGGAACAGTCCAGGAGGGAGGAGATGGTGGCCGAACCACGATGGAGGGAGTGAGGGTCAGGAAAAGTGGTTGGATTCTGTATACACTTCCAAAGTACCCGGCACGTGTTGGACTCGGCACCGCGAAGTGTATGGGGGTGAGAGGTGACCAGCCCCTAATGCTTGTGATCCCCCCATCCCCAGGCCACTCCACATTGCCGTGGTGCAGGGCAACCTGGCAGCTGTGCATCGGCTGGTCGGCCTCTTCCAGCATGGGGGCCGGGAGCTGGATATCTACAACAACCTCCGACAGGTGAGCCTGGCGGCCTAGATCTCATGGAAGAGAGGCCTGAGGGTCTGGACTCCTGAGTCCTAGGAGCTGGGGAGTCCTGAGGAGCTGGTGGGGGGCAGCGGTGGGGAGCCTGACTCTTGAATCTGATCGGAGGACTGACTCCAGATTTCTGGTCCCTGGATAAGACTGGAGCTCGGGGTCAGGACTGGGACGCAGGGCAGGGCACAGGTCCCTCACAGTCTCTGTGCACCCCCCCCCCAGACACCGCTACACCTGGCAGTGATCACCACATTGCCATCCGTGGTCCGGCTGCTAGTGCTGGCTGGTGCCAGCCCCATGGCACTGGACCGCCATGGCCAGACAGCAGCCCACCTGGCGTGTGAGCACCGCAGCCCGACCTGCCTGCGGGCCCTGCTGGACAGCGCAGCCCCGGGCACCGTGGACCTGGAGGCCCGCAATTACGACGGTGAGCCCCTACCCCGGCGCCGGGTGGGGCTGTCTGGCAAGACCTGAGGTCTTTCCGGGGCTCCAAAGCCCCAGACCCAGGTTAACTGAGTCTTCCTGTACCTCAGGGCTCACCGCCCTGCACGTGGCCGTGAACATGGAGTGCCCCGAAGCCGTGCTGCTCTTGCTGGAGCGCGGTGCCGACATCGACGCGGTGGTGAGCAGACGCGGGCCGGGGGTGGGGCCAGAGGAGCCGGGAGGGGGGGCGGGGCGGGACCCCCCAAGGGGCGGGGCTTGCGTGGGAGCCTGCGCGAGTGGGTGGGGTGGGGCTTCAAGTATCTAACCCGATTGAGATGCTGGACCAAGCTGCTGGGATATTGGCCGCCGGCGGATTGGGCCGAGCTTGGAGAGGCTCAAAGACCTTCCCTCCTTTCTGCAGGACATTAAAAGCGGCCGCTCCCCGCTCATCCACGCAGTGGAAAACAACAGCCTTAGTATGGTGCAGCTGCTGCTGCAGGTGGGTACGGCCCCTGCCCTTGGCCTCTCGCCCACCCTTTCCTCCAGCACCAGCCCAGCAGTCGCCCCGTCCCTGGCTTCCAGCTCAGGCTCCCGCCCGCTCTTGCTCCACTTCCAGATCTGTCCCTTCCTTCTAGGCCTCGTTATGTCAACCCTATGCTTCACCCCCCAGGCTGCCCTCTTGTCCCGGGACTTCTCCCTTTCCTCCCCCGTCCCCAAAATGAGCCGGGCCCGGCGCAGATTGCCTTGCTCACCCTGCCTTCCCGCTTTGGCCCTTTATACGTCCTGTCCCTTCCGCCCCGCCTCGACTCTGGACCTTTCCTTTCTCTGACTCCGCCCCTACTTCGGCGGGCCGGGACCGTGGGCCGATCCGCGGGAGTCCAGCCCGGGTTGATCAGCCCGCCAGCCCAGTCCCGCTCCGGCCCACCTTGGGTTCTGGCTTCCACCCTTCTGTCAACCACCCCGGATCTGGTCCCGCCCCGGTCCTGGCGTCGGTCCGGGCCACCCGCCTGCGTCCCCCGCCCTTCGCTCGGACCCCATCCCGGCCCCGCCCCTCCTCTGGCCCCGCCCCATCCACCGCCCCGGCGCGGGTCCGGCGCGGCGGTGGCGGTCCTGACCCGTCCCTCCCGCCCCGCAGCACGGCGCCAACGTGAACGCTCAGATGTACTCGGGCAGCTCGGCGCTGCACTCGGCGTCTGGCCGCGGGCTCCTCCCGCTCGTGCGCACGCTGGTCCGCAGCGGCGCCGACAGTGGCCTCAAGAACTGCCACAACGACACGCCGCTCATGGTGGCGCGCAGCCGCCGGGTGAGTGTGCGCGCTGGGAGGGCCGGTGCCCGAGCGCCGGTCCGCGTGGATGCGACACCTCGGTGCGCGCGCGTGTCTGTGCCGGTGCGCGGGGGGGGGGGGGAGCGGGACAGCCTGTGGGTCCCAGCGAGCTCTGACAGGGGACATGGAGGCACGAAGCAGACCCCGTGCACGAAGAGAACGGAGAGAGGGAGAGCGGTGTGGGCAGGAGTAGCCTGATGGTGACCTCCCATCTTCCCACAGGTCATCGACATCCTGAGGGGGAAGGCGACCCGGCCTGCTCCTGCATCACAGCCAGAGCCCTCGCCGGAACACAGCGCCACCACCTCCCCTGAGAGCAGCAGCCTCCTCAGCTCCAACGGTGAGAACCTAGCTCCCGCCACCAGCTGGCCAGCCCGGCCTCCCCTGGACCCTCCAGGCCCCCAGCCCCTGCTCCCCCAGAACCCTCCAGGCCCCCAGCCCCTGCTCCCCCAG
>NW_022589755.1:9911585-9911936 GCF_004348235.1 Phoca vitulina | reverse complement strand
CCTCCTCCCCCAGGACCCTCCAGGCCCCCAGCCCTGTCTTCCCACAGAGCCATGCAGGCCCCCAGCCCTTGCTCCCCCAGAACCCTCCAGGGCCCCAGCCCCACCTCGCCCAGAGCCCTCCAGGCCCCCAACCCCTCCTCCCCCAGAACCTTCCAGGCCCCCAGCTCCTCCTCCCCCAGGACCCTCCAGGCCCCCAGCCCTGTCTTCCCACAGAGCCATGCAGGCCCCCAGCCCCTCCTCCCGGCCCCCAGCCCATCCTCCCCCAGAACCCTCCAGGGCCCCAGCCCCGCCTCGCCCAGAGCCCTCCAGGCCCCCAGCCCCTCCTCCCCCAGAACCTTCCAGGCCCCCAGC
>NW_022589755.1:9898641-9911485 GCF_004348235.1 Phoca vitulina | reverse complement strand
GGGTGTCATGAGCCACGGGATCCAGACCCAACTGGCCCGGCCCTCTCCCCCATGGCTCCCCCAGAACCTTCCAGGCCCCAGCCCCTCCTCCCCCAGAACCTTCCAGGCCCCCAGCCCCTGCTCCCCCAGAACCCTCTAGGCCCCCAGCCCCTGCTCCTCCAGAACCTTCTAGGCCCCTGTGCCCTCCTCCAGACCCCCAGAGAGGGCCGGGCCAGTTGGGTCTGGATCCCGTGGCTCATGACACCCACCCCCCTCTTCTTCCCACAGGTCTCCTTTCTGCGTCACCCTCCTCCTCGCCCTCCCAGTCTCCCCCCAAGGACCCACCGGGATTCCCCATGGCTCCCCCCAGTTTCTTCCTTCCTCCCTCATCTCCACCTGCCTTCCTGCCCTTCACTGGGGTCCTCCGAGCCCCTGGCCGGCCGGTGCCCCCCTCCCCAGCTCCAGGAGGCAGCTGAGAGGGATGGGGGGGCAGATCTCAGACTCCTGTGGAGGGACCTCCCTGCCCTGTGGGGTCAACCCTCCTAGAAACTGTGAAGACCTCACTCTGCCCCCCCCTTCAGGACCAGGATTTGCACAGAGGCACAAGCATCTACCCATAAGGCCCTTCTTCTGAGCAAAGATATTCTCCCGCCTCATCGCCCACCCAGGACTCTCACCCCTGTTATTCTCAGGCACCAGTCCCCTGTCTGGAATTCCACCCAAATTCCTTCTCCTCCCCCACCCCCCCAGAGCTGGTGGAACCAGGGGATAGTCACTCCTCCTCTCCCCCCTCCACCCGGATGGAGGAGGAGGGGGAGATGGGCCATATACAGGCACTGATAACAATGTAAATTATTAGGCATTTTGGTTGGATTTCTTTTGTAATAAACTATTTTTGTACCATACCCTGGCTGGGCTGGGCCTCTTTCATGGGGAGGCCTGGAGGAAGTGCGTTCGATTGTGCACACAGCTGTTCGTCCCTCTCCAGCTGACCCCAAGGAGTGACCTTGTGAGTCTCCGGCTGAGGATGACACGTGTGGGTGACTCTGGGACTTCTAGCATGTTCCTTCTTGTGTCACTGTGCCATCGTTTGTGGGGACAATACAAGTGTGTGACATCTTTCTGGGGGACCCTTTTGGATTCCATAGTGACCCTGGCTGTCTGCATGCGTGTGTGTTTCTGAGGTTCGTGGGTCCCTGGGGTATCGCAGCTGACTGGCAGGTGACTGATGGTCTCGGGGCCTGTGTGTGTGTGTGCGGCCGTTGTGAGCGTTCCCAACGTTGAAACCTGTGGTCACCCTGTGACTATTGGTATGTGACTGCCTCGCTCGGCGTGCCGCGTTTTCTAGTCGGTGATTCCAGGGCCCCGCTGACATACTAGGTTTGGGTTTTGACTCTGTGCATGTGTGACTTGGGTATCAGCCAGGGTTTGCCTTCATCTTCTGTCACCCCTGTCACAAAGCACCAGCCATTTAGCAGCTTAAAACAACTGATTGATTCACTTACGGTTCTAGAGGGCAGAAGTCCAAAATCAGTTTCACTGGCCCAATGTCAAGGTGTCAGCGGGGCTGGTTCCTTTCCAAAGCTCTAGGGGAGAATCCATCCCCTTGCCTTTTCCAGCTTCTAGAGGCATTTGCGTTCCTTGTCTCGTGGTCCCTTCTATCACTCTGACCTCTTGCTTCTATCTGCACTCCTTCTTTGTTTTTCTAAAGATTTTATTTACTTATTTGAGAAAGAGAGAGAGAGCAGGAGGAGGGGTAGAGGGAGGGAGAGAATCTCAAGCAGACTCCCCGCTGAGCACAGAGCCTGACGTGGGGCTCGATCTCACGACCCCGAGATCATGACCTGAGCCAAAATCAAGAGTCAGACGCTCAACCCCATGAGCCACCCAGGTGCCCCTCTATCTGCATTTCTACCGGGATCTCCCGCCTCCCTCTTAGAAGGAGGACCCTGCAATTACACTGGACCCACCCACATAATCCAAGTTTCTCTCCTCATCATGGCCCTTTTGTCATTTAAAGTCACTTCCACAAGATTGCGGGGATTAGAACATAGATATCGTTGAGAGCCATTATTCAGCCGACCCCAGGCTTCAGTCGGAGAAGAAACATTACTAGGAGGTGGGTATACGGATAAGAGACTTGTTACGGGGATCTGAGCATCGGGAAAGGAAGATGGATGGACGGTGGGGGAGACCAAGGACAAGCTGGAACCCCCAAGGAAGGACTCGAACCCCCATTGGTCCCCACTGCCCCCAACCTTGATGAAAGCGGTGTCCTGTGGGAAAAGCTGGCAACCATGGTCCCATTCTATTGGTGAGTGACCATGTGTGTGTTTACTTCTGAGTGATGGTGACTGTCTTTTTTTTTTTTTTTTTTTTTAATGGGGGCCTCCCTGAACCTCTTGCTCTTCGTCTATCTTGGCCACTGTGATATTTCTGCTGCCACCACTCCATGACACATTGTATCTTTGGGGCCAACTGCCTTAACATCTTCCTGGGAGACAAAGTTGGGTCCCCCTGACTTAGCTGGCTATACGTCTTGGTCTGTGTTTGTGACCACGTGCCGCTGTTTCTGAACCTACTTCTGGGCCACAGTGTCCCTGCCAGGGCCTGACCTTGGAGGGTCCACTGGGCTAAGGTCCTAAGGGCTGCTGTCACAAATGGCCACAACCCAGGGGGTGTAAAACAACAGGAAGTTATCCTCCTATAGTTCTAGAGGCCAGGAGTCTGAAATCAAGTGGTCAGCAGGGCCACGCTCCCTCCGACGGCTCCATGCCCCTTCTAGCACCTGCTGGCCCCCTGCACTCCGGGGCTGTAGCTACAACCCTCTGTTCCCCCTGCCTCCGTCTTCATGTGGCCTCTCCTTCCTGTGTCTCCTTCACAGGTCTGGGTCTCCTCTTCCGTCTCCTGTAAGGACACGGGTCAGTGGATTTAGGGCCCACCTAGATAATCCAAGATGATCTCATCTCGAGATCCTTCCCTTGATCTTATCTGCAAACACCTTCTTTCCAAATAAGGGCACGTTCACAAGTCCTAGGGGTTAGGATGGGGCCATATTTTTAAGGGGGGAGGGGCGCACCATTCAACCCCCGACGGAGGGTTACTGTTGGGCCCCGCAAACAGTGGTGCATGAGAACTTCCCGTGTGATAAGCCCCCCGCCCACGTAAGGCCACGCACACTGCCTGGCCCGGAGCAGACCCTTGAGAAGTGATGGCCGCGGGAATGAGCCTCCTCCACCCCCACCCCTACCCTCCACGTCACAGCATCCGTGATTCTCTGTGGCTGCATCTGGTCCCGTGTCACCCTGTTCGACCCGTTTGAGGGTACGAATAGAAATGTAGGAGCGCCTGGGTGGCTCAGTCGGTTAAGCATCTGCCTTCAGCTCAGGTCATGATCTCAAGGTCCTGGGATCGAGCCCCGCATCTGACTCCCTGCACAGCCGAGAGTCTGCTTCTCCCTCTCCATCTACCCCTCTCCCCTGCCCATGCTCTCTCTGTGTCAAATAAATAAATACAACCTTTAAAAATAATAATAAATGTAAATATTAGTAGCCGTTTATTGGCCATGACAGCACCCATATTCCAGATGAGAAAACTGAGAACCAGAGAGAGCAAACCTCCCGTCCAAGCCCAGGTCTATGCCTCCAGAGCCCATGCTCGTAATCACGGGGCCCTCTCGCCATGCAAGAAACTCGTGTGTGGTTGTGTCTATTTTTTTTTTTTTTTTTTTTTTTTGCGAGAGAGAGAATGAGAGACAGAGAGCATGAGAGGGAGGAGGGTCAGAGGGAGAAGCAGACTCCCTGCTGAGCAGGGAGCCCGATGCGGGACTCGATCCTGGGACTCTAGGATCATGACCTGAGCCGAAGGCAGTCGCTTAACCAACTGAGCCACCCAGGCGCCCCTAGTTGTGTCTATTTTAACTGTGCACACCACGAGTGTGCTACTGGAAAGGATAAAAAGCGGGTGTGTCGTTGAGAGTATAGGCCCTGGAGTCAGAACTGAGTTCAAGTCCGGCCCTTCCATTTCCTGGCTGTATCTCCTTCATCAGGTGACGTCACGGCCCTAAGCCTGTTTCCTCACCTGTAGAAAGGAGGCACAATAATGGCGTTCACCTTGCCAGTTTGTCGTGAGGATTTTTTTTTAAGATCTTAAAATCCGAGCGGAAGGCAGATGCTTAATCCACTGAGCCTGGGAGGCGCCCCTGTCGTGAGGATTGAATTGTGTATAGTGCTTATAACAGCATGGTGCTGAGAAGGAACTCGATAAACGGGAATTGCTGTGGTTATCATCTGGGAATTGGTTTGTAGGGTGGCGAGGCGGGGGGAGAAAAGAGGATGGGACCTATTCTTTGTCTTGATGGAAAAATGAGGTAATGAAAGGCGCCTGGGTGGCTCAGATGGTTAAGTGTCTGCCTTCGGCTCAGGTCATGATCCCAGAGTCCTGGGGTCGAGTCCCGCATCGGGCTCCCTGCTCCTTGGGAGCCTGCTTCTCCCTCTGCCTCTCTCTCTCTCTCTCTCATGAATAAATAAATAAAATCTTAAAAAAAAAATGAGGTAATGAAGTCCTAGCCTAGATGTGTGTATTAGCTAGACTTTTTATTCAGCTGTTCTGACAAAAACTAAAAAAATAGAGTGGCTTAAATAAGACGGAAGTCGACTTTTCTCTCATGTAAGGGTCCAGTTAACACACTGAGGACTAGAATAGTAGCTGGAGAATGTCAGAGATCCAGACTCCTACCTTGCTGCTCGTCTGCCTTCATCTCACATTTGTACCCTGTGGTCCAAGATGGTTGCTCCAGGGCCCACCATCACATCCACATCCCAACCACTGAGAAGAAAAAAGAAAGTCAGGTGTATGCCCCTGCCCTTTAAACTACAACCCAGGGCGCCTGGGTGGCTCAGTTGGTTAAGCGACTGCCTTCGGCTCAGGTCATGATCCTGGAGTCCCAGGATCGAGTCCCGCATCGGGCTCCCTGCTCGGCAGGGAGTCTGCTTCTCCCTCTGACCCTCCTCCCTCTCATGCTCTCTGTCTCTCATTCTCTCTCTCTCTCTCTCTCTCTCTCAAATAAATAAATAAATAAATAAATCTAAAAATAAATAAATAAATAAATAAAATAAAATAAACTACAACCCAGAAATTATACATATCACGTTCTTTTGCCTAGAATTTAGTCATAGAGCCACAGCTATCACAAGGGAGACTGGAAAATGTCATTTTATCTGGGCAGCATATACCCAGCTAAAATTCTGAGGTTCTGTTATAAAAAGAAGAGGGGAGAAGGGTAACTAAGGGACAAGCATATCTGTCACACCGGGGCTCTGCTACCAAACGGCTATGTGACCCTGGGTGAAATGAGTTTATCATCCTGAGCCTCAGTTTCCTCATTGGCAAAATGGGATTAACACCGGCCACTCAGGGTTGAGTTGATGAGGATTTTTTTTTTTTTTTATTTGAGAGAGAGAGCAGAAGTGGAGAGAGAGGCCGAGGGAGAAGAGAAGCAGACTCCCCGCTGAGCAGGAAGCCCGACGCGTGGCTCAGTCCCAGGACCCTGAGATCATGATCCGAGCTGAAATCAAGAGTCGGATACCCAACCAACTGGGCCACCCAGGTGTCCCAAGTTGATGAGGATTTAACGAGACTGTGGGTGCTTAGCACAGGGCCTGGCCCATTATCAGCCTGGAGTGTGTCTGTTGGGAATCTCCTCGTCCTTGTGAGTCCAGGATGTGGGTCTTTGTGTGTGAGAAACTATCCCCGGGTTCAAGAGCTGAACCCGGACCTGACCTTGGTAAGTTACTTCTCTAAAACAAAGGATCTGGCTTCTCCACACATGGAAATTCCCTCTCAGCCTCCTGACCTTGGGACTGGGCGCGTGCATGTCCTTACACACCCATCCCCCTTACATACCCATCCCCCTTCCCCTGCAGAAGGGCAGACTCCTAGGACCAGGGAGGAGGAGGCCCATAGACAGAGTCTCCAGCCCCAGCCCCCCAGACCTCACAGAATTAAGCACACATCCCTCAACCACTACCACCAAGACAGCTGTCCTTGTCTCTGACACTCCTAACATTCTCAAGCGAAAAGTCACATTTTCAAATGCATTTCTCGGGGGCCCCAGCCCCTGCTGCAAGTTTCACTTGTTATCACCACCGTGGGTAAATCCAGACACTCAGTCAGAGAATGTCTCTTCCAGGTGCATGCGTGAAATCTGCCAAATGTTAAATGCTGGTGCCATTCCCAAAAAACAAATTTTAAGAGCATGTGCATGAAGCAGAACACATCTGCTGGCTAAGTGTGTTTGCAGACCCTCATGTAAGCCAAACCACCACTTTACAGAAAGGGAAACTGAGGCCCGGAGAAGGTAAAAAACTGACTTGGTGAGCCTCTTGAGTCCAGGGTTCCAGGATTCATTATAACCAAGGGATGGAATCTGTCACTAGTCATGGAATGACCAACATCCTGTGCCTTCTGAGATGCAGTCTGGGTCTGTGCCCCCCACCCCCCTCCGAAGGACACAGCATCTCTTCTAGAATATTCCTGCCACCAGAATCTAATGACAAGGAAATATCAGACAAACTCAAACCCAAGGGGACATCATAACAAAAGAACTGGCCCGGCCTGTTCAAAAATGTCTACTTCATGGAACACAAAGAATGCCGGAGCCATTGTACCAAAGAGGACGGGAAACTGAATACAACTCATGACCTCGGTTTGGACACTGGACTGGAGAAAAACAGTTTTGCTCTGAAGGATAGTTTCGGGAGGCACTTAGGTGGCTCAGCCGGTTAAGTGTCTGCCTTCCACTCGGGTCATGATCCCAAGGTCCTGGGATCGAGTCCCGCATCGGGCTTCTTGCTCAGCGGTAAGCCTGTTTCTGCCGCTCCCCATTTTTGTGCTCTCGCTCTCCATAAAATAAATAAAATAAAATAAAATAAAAAATGAAGGATAGTTTGGGGACAACTGGCACAGTGAATCTTGGCTGCACTGTTAGAGACTAGTCCTTTGTCATTGCCAAGCATCCTGATTGTGAGAACTGGACCGTGAATGGGTCTGAGAACATCCTTATGTGTGGAAATGTAAGTGTTTGGGGGCAAAGGGACATAATGTCTGAAACTTACTCTCCAATAATAGTTCGGAGGGGAGAAAAGCAGAGAGAGCCCATGATCAAGCCCGTGAGCAATTGTTAACCATTGGTGAATCCAGGTGAAGGGCACACAAGAAGTCTTTGTCCTATTGTTGCTACTTTCCTGTAAGTTTAAAAATGATTTCCAGGGGCGTCTGGGTGGCTCAGTCGTTAGGCGTCTGCCTTCAGCTCAGGTCATGATCCCAGGGTCCTGGGACCGAGCCCTGCATCGGGCTCCCTGCTCCGCGGGAAGCCTGCTTCTCCCTCTCCCACTCCCCCTGCTTGTGTTCCCTCTCTCGCTGTCTCTCTCTCTGTCAAAGAAATAAATGAAATCTTAAAAAAAAAAAAAAAGATTTCCAAAGAGAAAAAAATGACTGCGAATTAAAAAGTCAAGGTTTGAAAGTTGGAGGTTTAAGGCTCTGTGTCTCTACGAGTACCTAAGTCTGTGCATGCATCTGTGGTCAGGGTTTGGGGAATTGGGAGGGTGAATTTGTTGCTTCAGACGCGGCCTTGGGGCGTGACGGGGGCCTTAGGGCGTGGTTAAGGGGTGTGGCCAGACTAAGAGGCCTGGCTGGGATGAGAGGCAGGCCGCAGCCTGGAGGGCGGTCAGAACCTTGGGGCGGGGCCAGGGCCTCGGAGGTGTGGCCAGAGTTTGGGGGCGTGGCCTGAGAAGCTCGTTCCCGAAGGAGGTGAGTCTGTACTTGGAGCGCCCTCTTGTGGCTATCCTCGGGTCTAGCCTCCACTTTTTAAAAAACAGCTTCATGTTTTTAGAAAATTTTTAAAAATTAAAAAATAAAAACAGCTTTATTGAGACATAATGCATACACCATACAATTCAACTATTTAAAGTGTACAGTTCAATGGTTTTAGTAAATTCAAAGAGCTGTGCAATCATCATTACAATCAATTTAAAACCATGTCTTCACCCCAAAAATAAACCCCATACCCATTGGTAGTCACTCCCTATTTCTCCCCAATCCCTTTCAGCTCAGGCAATCCCTAATATACTTTCTGTCTGTATAGATTTGCCTATTCTGAACACTTTATATAAATTTAATCATACAGGGGCGCCTGGGTGGCTCAGTCAGTCAGGTGTCTGCCTTCGGCCCAGGTCATGGTCCTAGGGTCGTGGGATCGAGCCAGCATTGGGCTCCCTGCTTGGCGGGGAGCTTGCTTCTCCCTCTCCCTCTGCTGCTCCCCCTGATTGTGCGCCTTCCCTCCCTCTCAATCTCGATCTCTCTCTGTCAAATAAATAAATAAAATCTTTAAAAAAATACGAGCGCCTGGGTGGCTCAGTCGTTAAGTGTCTGCCTTCAGCTCAGGTCATGATCCCAGCGTCCTGGGATCGAGCCCCGCATCTGGATCCCTGCTCCGCGGGAAGCCTGCTTCTCCCTCTCACACTCCCCTTGCTTGTGTTCCCTCTCTCGCTGTCTCTCTTTCTGTCAAATAAATAAATAAAATCTTAAAGTAAATAAATAAATAAATAAATACGTGTAATCATACAGTATATGGTATTTTGTGACTGGCTTCTTTCACTTAGCATAATGTTTTTGTTTTGTTTTAATTGTTTTTTTTAAGTAGGCTCCACGCCCACCATGGAGCCCGATGCTGGGCTTGAACTCACAACCCTGAGATCAAGACCTGAGCTGAGAGCAAGAGTCTTGAGCTGAGATCAAGAGTCTGATGCTTAACCACCTGAGCCACACAGGCGCTCCTAGCATAAGGTTTTTGAGGTTCATCCACTTCATGGCATTCATTCCTTTTAATGGTTGAATAATCTTCCATTGTACGGGTACACTGCTTTTAATTTACCCACTTACCAGTTGATGGACATGTAGGTTATTTCCACAAATGTTTGCAGGGATGCATGTTTTCAGTTCCCTGGAATATATCCGCATAGGAGGGGACTTGCTGGGTCATACAGTAATTCTATTTTGCCATAGATAAACTCTCTTTATTTCCTCTACTTTGAGGAGCTGCCAAATTGTTTTCCAAAGCAGCTGCACCGTTTACATTCCCACCAGCAGTGTATGAGGGTTCCAATTCCTCCACAGCCTCCCCAGTACTTATTATCTGTCTTTTCCATTACAGCCACCCTAACAGGTGTGAAGTGGTAGCTCATTGTGGTTCTGATTTTCATCCAACTGATAATGATGTTGCGGATCTTTTCGTATCATTCACTGCTTTTGGATCCACTATGCGGCTAGATGAACTCTTAGCCACTTTGCCATATTTGATCCAGATTTTTCAAATTAAGGCATTCATGACATGGTTGAAGTCTTGGTGCGTCCTTCGATGAAGGACGTTGAAGTCTTGGTGTGCCCTGCATGTCATGTTCAGCATGACCTCCCATGTTTTCATACCATGACCACATAGAGATGCATCCCCAAATAATCTACAGCATTGGTTTTGCAGGCTTTCAAGCCTGATATAAACAACATTGCCCTGTAATCCTTCTGCACCTGTTTTTTATTATTAATTATTATTATTATTATTACTCATTATATCAGTTTCCTAGGGCTGCTGTAACCAAGGACCGCAAACTGAGTGGCTTAAAGCAACAGAAATTTATTTCCTCCCCATTCTGGGAAGTAGGAACCCAAAATCAAGATGTTGGCAGGGCTGTGTTCTCTTTGAAGGCTCGAGAGGAGGATCCTTCCTTGCCTCTTCTTAGCTTCTGGTGTTTGCCAGAAATTCTTGACATTCTTTGGCTCTGATCTCTGCCTCTGACACCATGTGACTTTTTTCCATGTATGTACCTGTGTCCGTGTCCAAATTTCCAATCATGTTGGGTTTACGGCCGACCCTAATAGTATGACCTCATCTTAACTTGGTGACATCTGCGAGAACTCTACTTCTAAATAAGGTCACATTCTATTTCTACATGTTGTTCTAGTGGACTTGAATTTGGGGGTGGGGCGCACTATTCAACCCAGTACACTCATCATTATGTTTTTAGGACTCACACTATTGGTATGTGTATCCAATTCATTCATTTGAACTGCTGTGTGGGAGGCCTTTGTGAGAGTTTACAGCAATTTATTCATCCCTCCTGCTGGTGATGGCCTTACCTTGTTTCCAGTTTTCTCCACTTCCGACAAGACTGCAATTAACATTTCTGAACACGTCTCTTGGAGTTTCTTAGGGCAGTAATTTTCAAACTGCCCAAAAAGATTCATTAGTGGGTTAGTGAAATCAATTTAGTGGGTTGCAAACATGATTTTCCCTTTAATGAAATGGAATTAAATAGAAAAGAAGCTATTGTAACACATGCACATAGGGTAAGGATTATCCTGTGAAACTCTTTCAGGTGTATATCATGACCCAATATAAGCAAACGTGTTTAAGAGCCACGGAGGATGGATGTAGTCAGCAATGGCCCCGCACTCTGTCCAAGGTCTGATGGATGCTGCCAAATTGCTCTCCAACTCATTTGTTCATTTACACTTCCATCAGCTCCTCATCAACACTTAGCATAGCCAAAAATCTGACTTTTTGCCAGGCCAATGGGTTTTCATCCTATTTCTGGAAGAGGAAACAGGCTCAGAGAGGGCAGAAACGCCAGGAGCTGGACGACAGACTCCGCCATCCTGACTGCAAAGACCCGGTCTCTGCTCGGTCTGAGATGCAACGTTAAAGATCTTGTAAGTGAAGAATTACCGGGGGTCTAAGGGGACACCTGGGTGGCTCAGCCGGTTAAGCATCTGCCTTCAGCTCAGGTCATGATCCTGGGGTCCTAGGATCCAGTCCTGGACCTGCTCAGCGGGGAGTCTGCTTCTCCCTCTGCTTGCCACTCCCCCTGCTTGCGCGCGCTCTCTCTCCCTCTTTCTCTCTGTCAAATAAATAAAATCTTAAAAAAAAAAAAAAAAAGAATTCTCGGGGGTCTAAGACAGAATGAAGGCTGAGTGGGGAAAGGGGTTTAGGATGAGAGCTGAGGGTCCTCCACCTCAAAGGGATGCCTGAGACGCAGGGACCGCTCGGCCCACAGCGCCCGGAGTGGGCTGACCTACAGGTTACGCTGTTTGGGGAGAAAACCCCCCACGCTCTTCCAGCCCTGAGCCTACCGGACGCGCCTTGACCCCCACATTCTTTTTCTTTTCTTTCTTTCTTCTTTTTCTTAAGATTTTATTTATTTATTTGACAGAGAGAGAGCACAAGTAGGGGGAGCGGCAGGCAAAGGGAGAGGGAGAAGCAGGCTCCCCACTGAGCAGGGAGCTCAACTCAGGACTCGATCCCAGGACCCCGGGATCATGACCTGAGCCGAAGGCAGACGCTTAACCGACTGAACCGCCCAGGCGCCCATGACCCCCGCATTCTTGAACCCCATCTTCCCGCCTCATCTCCTGGGGGTCCCAACTCCTCTGGAAATCTGGGTGTCTCGACTCTAGGCTGATTTCCCGCAGGCCCCTCACTTGGGGACTCAGGAATTACGTTGCCAAACTCCTGCTCCTTAAGAAACCCAATCCCTGCTACTAGGGGACCAAGGGGGTCTGGTCATGCTAGGCTTTTCTTGCCCGGGACAAAAGGATCGCCCTATCTCCCCGACCTTTACTCCTAAAAATTTCAGCTCTCTGACCTTTAATCCCATGCCACAGCCAAAGATCCAAACCTGGGTCCAAAAGTCCCAAGAGTGCTCCGTTCCAGCCCCAACTCCCCGAAGGGTTTGGTTAGCTAAGCTCCCAGCCCTACACCCAGCCCCAAAAGCCTCAGGTCTCCCCCAGCCCCTCCTCCACTGCAACCTTGGGACCCAGCCTCCAGTCGGTCTCAGAAGCGGCCCAGGCGTCCTACCTTCAATTCCTACCCACTGAAGAGTCTCCTCCTACCTCCACCCACCAGCAGCCACCCCATCCAGCTCTCTTTAAGGGATCAGACTTTCGAACCCCATTTCTAGGAACCCAGGTGCCAGATCCCCCCCAGACCCCGCCCCCTTCAGAGCGCAGGTAACCTGCTGTCCCCGCCCCGCTCCTCCAGGACCCGCCCCCTCACCTTTCGTTCCGGGTCCCGCCCCCACCCTGGGCGGGGCCGCACCTTTGCCCGCCGCCCGCCTACCTCCCGCGGCTCCCGAGGGCCCCATGGCTGCGGCGGCAGCCCCCTGGGGGTGGCAGTGGGGAGGGGCTCGCGCGCTCGGCCGGGTGGTGAGGCTGCTGCAGCGCCTGGAAGAGCAATGCGGGGACCCCCGGCTTGCCTCCAGTCCCCCCTCGCTGCCAGACCTGCTGCCCCGCATCGCGCAGCTGCTGCGCCAGGTGGCCCACGCCCAGCGGGCGGCCGGCGGGGACGACGCCGAGGGTCCCGGTGGTGCGAGGGACTTTCTCATCGTCTACCTTCACAACCTGGAGGCCAAGAGCAGGCAGGTGGCGGCACTGCTGCCACCCCGGGGTGGGAGGAGTGCCAACGACCAGCTCTTCCGGGAGGGCTCCAGACTCAGGTGAGCAGCCGCCCTGGCCGCAGAGAAAAGATGGGACCAGCCCCCTGCTCCCTCAGACCCAGGGGTCCTGGTCCCCAGCCCCCTCCTCCCTCAGATCTGGGTGTCCTGGTCCCAGCCTTCTCCTCCCTCAGACCCAGGGGTCCAGGCCCCCAGCCCCTCCTCCCTCAGACAAGGGGTCCAGACTCCCAGTCCCTACTCCCTCAGACCCAGGAATCCAGACCTCAGCCCCTCCTGCCTCAGACCCAGGGGTCCAGGCCTGCCTACTCTCTTCCCTCAGACCTAGGAGTCCTGCCTCCAGCCCCCTCCTCCCTCAGACCCAG
>NW_022589755.1:9895554-9898631 GCF_004348235.1 Phoca vitulina | reverse complement strand
TCAGACCTAGGAGTCCTGCCTCCAGCCCCCTCCTCCCTCAGACCCAGCAGTCCAGGCCCCCAGCCCCTCCTCCCTCAGACCAGGGGTCCTGCCCCCAGCCCCTCCCTCAGACCCAGGGGTCCTAGTCCCAACCCCCTCTGCCTGAGAACCTAGAAAACTGAGCGACCCAGTTTTTCTTTCTTTGGGCACTTATGCCCTCAGTTCCCCATTTCCCCTCTTTCTTGGCCATCCAGCAGCCCACTTCACATTGCCCCACTCTCCCAGAGGCCTAGACATGAATCCTGGAAATGTGGGGACCCCAGGGAGCTTCTTGCATGAGGAGGGATGGACTGACATCCCATCACTGCCCCTGCCTAGGGGGACACACAGGGCCCCCTGGTCTTGCTTCTTGAGGAACAACTAGCTCAGGACCTAGGGCTTATCTATAGCTCCCCCCCACCTCTTCTGAACTCTGGGGAAGGGGCTGCTGAGTGACAGGAGCATATGAGGTTTGGGGTCTAGAGCCCAGAACGAAACAAGGTCTGGACCAGCGGCTCTCGACCCTGTCAAGGCAAATACTTCTGTCTCCTCAAATTCATCCTGAAATGAAATGCATAGGTTAAACTACTTACATACCCATAATTTTTAAAAAATCACTATAATACGGAAACTGTATTGTAGGGGATGATAAAAAAGAAAGCCCTTCATAATAACATTGTCTGTATTTCAAATGAAAATGACAAGACACAATTATAATTATTCTGGGAAGCAGAATTGGCTAGTTGGACACCTGCACCTCTAGGGAGAATCCCTGTGTCACTGACCCGGTCTTCCTTCCATGTATAGGGTAGTTGAATTTCTGTAAAATTCAGTATCAATTTAAGATGTGCAGAAAATGCCTTTGTAAACTGGAATTGGGTTTTAGGTTTAGATAATTTTAAATAGATTTTCCACTTTCACAGATGCCTGATGGGACATTGGAAAGTGGAGTGGAATGTGAGCAAATTTTGCTAGAGTGGACTGTCCCCCACAATTTAGCCTCCCTACTGTAATCACTATGTCAAGTGAATTTCTAGAAGCTCCTTGGAAAGGTGGTATAACTCCACTGAGAATCACTGTTCTAGAAAATAGCATAGGGGCTTAGTGAGTGTCTGAGTGAGTGTTCTAGAGTTACTAGGGTCCTAGCAACTCTCTGAAGAAGATTCTAGAACAACACTCCCCACTAAAAATCTAATGCAACCCACATATGTAATTTTTTATTTTCTTTTTTTTTATAAATGTTTTATTTATTTATTCATGAGAGTCACAGAGAGAGAGAGAAAGAGAGAGAGAGGCAGAGGGAGAAGCAGGCTCCCCGCTGAGCAGGGAGCCCGATGCGGGACTCGATCCCAGGACCCTGGGATCATGACCTGAGCCAAACGCAGACGCTTAACCATCTGAGCCACCCAGGCGCCCTGTAATTTTTTATTTTCTAGTAGACATATTACAGAAAAAAATTTTTTTTATTAAATTACTTATTTTTAAGTAATCTCTGCCCCCAACATGGGGCTTGAACTCACACCCCCGAAATCAGGAGTCACCTGCTCCACCGACTGAGCCAGCCAGGCGCCCCAAGAAAGATTTTTTTTTAACAGGTGCAGTGAGTTTTAATAACATTCCCTTTATTTAACCCACAGTATCCAAAATACTATCTCAACTTCTAATTAATATAAAGCAATAATTAATGAGATAGCTCACATTCTTTTTTTTTTTTTCCATTAAGTTTCCAAAATCTGGGGCACCTGGGTGGCTCAGTCGGTTAAGCATCTGTCTTTGGCTCAGATCCTGATCCCAGCATCCTGGGACCAAGTCCCGCATCAGGCTCCCTACTCAGCGGGGAGCCTGCTTGTCCGTCCCACTCTGCCCCTGCTCATGTGCTCTCTCTCTCTCAAATAAATAAATAAAATCTTTAAAAAATAAAATAATAAAGTCAATAATAATAATGAAAGTGCACTGAGTGCTGGCTGCACGCCAGGTACGTTGGGCATTTTCTGCGCTCAGAAGACATGGAAGAATCCTCACTGCTCCCACTCTGAGACAGGGGCTGTACTTAACCCTGCACTTACGCCCATTTCACAGCTGAGGAAACTGATGTAAGGGGGAGAAAAGGAACCTCCCCCAAATGCCGCAGCTAAGTGTCAGACCTACCCTCTGCTGCTCCCCACATCCTGACCCGTATCCCAGGGAGGCAGCTGGCAGGGGAAAGCACAGGGGTCCGCCCCCCAGGGCTGCTAAAACCAGGAAGGTGCTGAGCGTGACCGGCTCGCAGACCCCTCCCAATGGCCTCAGCTCTCGTGGGCTCCACCTCTGACAAAGCAGGGCTTCTCCTCCCGCCCCCATGGGCTACAGGTGGAGGCTGGGGTCTGTGTGCCGGAGGGTCACTTGGATATTGGGGAGCGCCTCCCTTTCCTTCACAGATAAGGAAACTGAGGTTCGCAGAGGGGAGGTGTCGGGACTGCCATAGGCCATCTTGGATTTGACTTTTACCCTGCACTGAATGGTTACAGAGTCTGGGGGTCTGGTGCCTGCGGGTCTTTCCCACAGTGGGCGCAGGTGTCAGTGGGAGCCCCAAGGTCCAGCCCAGGCCCTCAGAGCCCATCCCCGCAGGCGACAGCTGGCCAAGCTGGCCCTCATCTTCAGTTACATGCATGCGGAGCTGGGCGCACTCTTCCCCAAGGGAAAGTACTGTGGACACACGTACCAACTCACCAAGGCCCGGGCCCACACCTTCTGGAGGGAGCACTGCGGAGCCCGGTGAGTGAGCACCTGTCCCCGGGGCCCCTTAGCTCCTGGAGCCTCATCCTGTCCCTGCCCAGGGAACCCAGGAGTCCTCGCCCCCGGCCCCTCCTGCCTCAGACCCAGGAGTCCTCGCCCCCAGCCCCTCCTGCCTCAGACCCAGGAGTCCTCGCCCCCAGCCCCTCCTTCCTCAGACCCAGGAGTCCTCGCCCCCAGCCCCTCCTGCCTCAGACCCAGGAGTCCAGGCCCCCAGCCCCTCCTCCCTCAGACCCAGGAGTCCAGGCCCCCCCAACCCCTCCTCCCTCAGACCTAGGAGTCCAGGG
>NW_022589755.1:9848535-9895154 GCF_004348235.1 Phoca vitulina | reverse complement strand
CCCCTCCTCCCTCAGACCCAGGAGTCCAGACCCCAGCCCCTCCTCCCTCAGACCCAGGAGTCCAGACCCCCAGTCCCTCCCGCCTCAGACCCAGGAGTCCAGGCCCCCAGCCCCTCCTCCCTCAAGCCCAGGAGTCCAGGTCCCCAGTCCCTCCCGCCTCAGACCCAGGAGTCCAGGCCCGCAGCCCCTCCTCCCTCAAGCCCAGGAGTCCAGACCCCCAGTCCCTCCCGCCTCAGACCCAGGAGTCCAGGCCCCCAGTCCGTCCTCCCTCAAGCCCAGGAGTCCAGGCCCGCAGTCCCTCCCACCTCAGATCCAGGAGCCCTTGCCCCCAGCTGCCTCCTTCCTAGAGGTCTTCCCATCCTAGGTTCCTCAGCTGCATACCACCACCCCCCCCATTCCAGGTGTGTGCTGCCCTGGGCTGAGTTTGAGTGGCTCTTGTGCACCTGCCACCCAGTGGAATCTGGCTGCACGGCCCTGGCCTTGCGCTCCACCATTAACCTCACCTGCAGCGGCCACGTGTCCATCTTCGAGTTTGACCTTTTCACCAGGCTCTTCCAGGTTAGCGACGGCCAAGGCTGGAAGCCCGGACTCTTGGGTCCTGGGGGAAGGAGAGGTTGGGAACACGGCCTCCTGGGTCTGAGGGAAGAGGGGCTGGGATCCCGGACCCGTGGTTCCTGGGAAAGGGAAGATCTGGGGTCTACTGTATAACAGATTCCGAGGCCCACCCCAGGTGTAAGCCCAGTGGCTGGGTGCTGAGACCCTGGGAGGCACGAGGTGTGGGCGGCTTCCTCGGCCCCTCCCTGACCCAAGTGCTGCCCTCCTCCAGCCGTGGCCAACACTCCTCAAGAACTGGCAGCTCCTGGCAGTCAACCACCCGGGCTACATGGCCTTCCTCACATATGATGAGGTCCAAGCGCGTCTGCAGACCTACAGAGACAAGCCAGGCAGGTAAAAGGGCCAGGCCTCAGGAGGAGGAGGCTGCTGGGGGCTCCAGGGTCTGGATCCTGGGCTGGGGTGTGGGGGGAGCCCAGCCAGCCTTTGGGGAGTAAGAACGGAAGGGCTGAAGTACCTGGGACCCCAGACTGCCAAGAACTGAGAAGTAGGATGCTGAGTGACTCCAGCCACCCTGCCTCATCTCCTGGGACCTCCCAGGAGCCCGATGATCTTGGGCAGTGCTCAACATGCACCACCTTTCGAAGTGCCTTCTGCTGACACTCTCTTACAATGCACTTTCTCACAATCTGGCAGCTAGAGGAACAATACCTGGTCTGGCAGGGGGCCTGAAGACCCTGCCCTAGGATAAGATCCATTTCTGTTGAGTCAGAGCTCATATTGTACCATCTATTAAATTTTTTTTTAATATGACCCCCCCCCCCACACACACACACACCTGCTGGGGTAGGAGACTGGGATCCAAACACCTGAGTCCTTAAATGATTTCAAGCCAGGAAATTTGAGCTGTTGGGTCCTCCCAGAGGGCTAAGGATCGAGGGGCTGAGCTACCTGGAACACCAGGAGGTTAAGGGAATAGGAGGTCACATTCATGAGTCTTTGCAGGGCTGATGTACAAGAACCTCAGGACAGCAAGTATGTTAGCACTCTCCCAGTTACACTTCAGACTGGTTTAAAGGGAAAGCAAAAGGGATGGATTAATTCTCGTGTTTGAAAAGACCAGGTATGGGGTTTCAGGCACAGCTGGATCTAGGTGCTCAAGTGTCAGGAATCAGTGTCTTCCCTGTGTCTACTTCTCTCTGTTTGCTTCATTCTCAGACATGGTCTCTCCTTATGGTGGCACAAGGTTTCTAGAAGCCCCAGCTGTACACCCTACCAGCTTAGCAACCTCTGTAGAAATGGGGTACCTTGCTCCTGATACTTCTAGCAAAAATCTCAGGGCTGACCTCCATCACTATGGTCAGGGGTCCTAAAAGGCACTGATTGGCCAAGCTAGAATCAGCTTTGTCTAAGCCCCAGTGAAGGAGGATGAAGAGCCAAGCAGGTAAACCAATGGCTATCCCCTACAGTGGGAGACAGGAATCTTAATGCTCATTGCCTAAAAAGTGGGAAGCTGGGTTATAAAGAACAAGGACTTAGACACCTGGATCCCCAACAGAATGGGCACCTGGGAAGTCCCAGATGGGACAGCGATGACCACTCCCTCACCCCATCCTACCAACCTCTTCCTCCAGCTACATCTTCCGGCCCAGCTGCACTCGCCTGGGTCAATGGGCCATTGGATACGTGAGCTCAGATGGCAGCATCCTGCAGACCATCCCTCTCAACAAACCCCTGTTCCAAGCACTCCTGGACGGACAAAAGGAAGGCTTGTGAGTCACCATCCTGGCAGGGGGAGGGTGTCAGGAGAATGCACTTCGAAAGGTGGTGCGTGTTGAGCACTGCCCAAGATCACTCTAAGGGCACCCAGTTCACATGGCAGACATACATTTGCAATACTATATTGTTTCAGTAGGTGGCAGATGAGGGTCTTGAGGAAGGGGAGCTTTTTCTTTTTTTAAAGATTTTATTTATTTTATAAACAGAGAGAGAGAGCATGTGCGCTTGCAAGCAGGGTGAGGGGCAGAGGGAGAGATAGAGAATTTCAAGCAGGCTCTGCACTGAGCGTGAGCCCGACCCTGAGATCATGACCTGAGCTGAAATCAAGAGTCAGAAGCCTAACAGACTGAGCCACCCAGGCACCCCAAGGGCGCCTTTTCTAATTCACAGAAAGCTGCTGTGTGGGCTAGCAAGTGGCTGGGAGAAGTGGGGAGGGGGGGCGCTGACTCCACTAGCTCCATTCCTGGGAATTCTGCTAAAAAGCTTTTGCTTCTAGATATCCATATCCTGTTCTAGAATCTAGACTCTTAAAGCAGAAAGAACTGGGCAAACAGCTGGACAGGTGTTTTCAACCTCTAACCTTGGCTGCCCCCCAGCCCCTCTTTCAGAAGCTGCCTTGGGTAGGAGAGGAGCGGAAAAAGGCGGGTGGGGTTCCTAAGTCTCTCCCTGAACCTTTAGCCAGACCTTTCTTACCAGGCATACCTAAATGATATGATAGGAGACAGATATGCAGTCAGTTCTCTTTTGTTGCTAATGGTAGTTTTGTTCTATAAAGTCGCCGCAAACACTGAATTATCGAATACTGAGCCATTGCTCGTGGGGCAAATACGGGTTTAGATTCCTGCAAGACTCTGGTCCCATTTTTTTTTTTTTTTAATTTTAAGTAAGGTCCACACCCAACATGGGGCTTGAACTCACGAGCCCAAGATCCAGAGTCACATGCTCTCCCGGCTGCACCAGCCAGGCATCCCATCTGGTCACATTTTTCTCAACCAATTGCTACCTTATTGGTAACCAATAGTAACCTTTATGTGTGTTTCTGCCTAAAGACACCTTATTTAATATGTAGTCGGTTCTTTCACAGTGAAGTCAAGTCAAAACGAAGCTCATCTAATACCCGTATATTCTCTATAAGACGCATCCCAGCCCTGTATTTGGGAACGCTGGACAGCGCTTCAGCACTATGGGGCCATTTAAAATGGCGAAATCAACAAAAAGCACAAAAATGCAAAAAACATGGCACCAAATGCACTGATAAGGTTACTGGTTTATAGAGTAAGGAACTGAAACAAAAAGGCAGAGTGTCGCCTTCTCCAACCTCACGGAAACGCGTCAGGTGACTCAAATTTTTTGCAACGTTGTGCAGTCAATGAATGACCACAAAAGTACCATGACTATTGATTTGGGGGTGACAGATGTTAGCAGGTAGACACATTTGCGAGGACGGAATCCAAGAATAATGAAGCTCTATTGGTTATACTGGCACATCCCTACTTGACAACCGAGAAAAACTGAGGCACAGAGAGACAGAGCCACTTGCCTGGGTCACACAGCCGCTGAGCTCACGGGCTGGGATGTGAAGCCAGGCTCAGAATACAGACCCTCGCCCACCGCAATGTCTTAAGTTCCAGGTCAGACTTCACTGGAGAAAAGGATTCTAGAGATAAAATAAGTATGAATACCGTCAATCTGGTTTAACCCCCCTCCCCCCACGAAGCACACAGACCCCACCACCCACTAGAGAGATGGGAAGATCAAGGCCCTGAGAGAGGTGAAGAGACTCCAAGCACTTTCTACCACACAGTGAGGCAGCTTGCCAGGTCTAAAGTTGATCATAGCAGTTCCCTCTGGGGGGGGCGTTTAGGTGTGGAGGAAGGATACCGCACATGTTTTGTGGATGCCACCAATCTTTGCCCCCAGCATGATTATGTCCACTTTACAGAAGGGAAAACTGAGTGCAGGGAGGTAGAGATGCCCAGCCCAGGGCACACAGTGTGTTTGTGGAAGAGCTGCACTGGGGCCCAGCCTGGGGCACCTGCCCTGCTCTACCTGGCTGGCTGGGCAGACCCACCAGGCTCAGGGGACTTGTGGGCCCCACTCTGACCCAGAGGGTGCAGAGCCTTTTTCTCAGCTGTCCTGGAGCCCGGCGCCCAGACCTTGCCCACAGCCCTGGTCCCACGTCCCTCCAAGCCCCTCTGTGTGGCCTTGAGCTGTTACCTTTCCTGCACTGAACCTCAGTAACTATATGTGAAGTGGAGTGTAGACGGTCTAGAAGGGTCCTTCTAATTCTGCTAGCCTAAGACTAGGATTTGGTCACTCCAGCAATGTGTGACCTAACATGCTTCTATACTTGGGCCTGAACACTCAAGAATGGGGGTGCTCTGGGAGGGCAAAGGCTGGGATTCAGTCAGTTTCCTGGTTCCTGTTGATCTGATTTGTATTTCCAGAGCTTGGGACACTTAGGTCTAAGGTGCCCTTTTTTGTGGGGGGGGGGGGTCTGAGGGGACACGGCCCTGCCCTGGCGTCTGAGGGGACACCGCTTGCCCTGGAAAGTCCCAGTATGAGGAGAGGGAAGGGAAAAGATCCCCAGGCCAATGATGGGTTTGGGAGAGATGCTCATCCAGGGGCCCTGGGCCCATGGTAGAGTCCGGGGAGTCCTTGCTCTTCTGGGGTAGGGAGTCTTAGATGGCCCTCAGTACCCCCTCTCTTCCCTTCACCCAGCTACCTCTACCCAGATGGGAAGAACCACAACCCAGACCTGACTGAGCTCTACCAGATGGAACCCCATCTGTACATCCATGTGTCAGAGGTGAGGTCCCAGCCTGTGCCCCTTACCGCCCCATCCCTGCTTCCTGCCCCACCCCCCACACTGTGGCTCGACTCAGAATTCTCTCCCACAGAGTCAGGCTCCAGAATCCCAGAGGCCTTGGGTTTTTGTGCTGGTGTGGTGGCCATGTGATCTGGGTTAAATCACTTGGCCTCTCTCTGCCTCTGTTCCTTCTACGGAAAATACGGAGCCTCCTGCCTTCTCCCCAGGGGTTTTTGCGGGGATTAAACCAGGAAACGATACTGCTGAGACGATCAGAATGGCTGGTGCACTTGAGCTTTCACCGATGACAGCCCCTGTACCAGCTCCTGGTCTTCACAGCCACCCCATGGGTGAGAGAGAAACGACAAATGAAATCTTTTGGTATAAGTATCTCCCACACAGTATTTGGGATATACTTAGACCTAAAAAGTTACGCATTGTTTACCCAAAAATCGAATTTAACAGGGCATCCTGTATTTCTAGTTGCTAAATCTGGCAACCCTGAATATAGACCACCCCGGAGACTGAGTCTCATAATAAGGTACATGTAGGAGGCTGCTGGACACACGGCCTTGAACTTAGGAGGGTTCGGGGCTGGCATAGAAGTTTAGGACTTTCTTCCTGTGGCCTGACTTATATCCCCATGGCTGGCTGCCCCCTTCCCACTCTCCCCATCTTCTTGCCTGCTAGGAGCAGCTGCAGCTATACTGGGCCATGGACTCCACGTTCGAACTCTGCAAGATCTGTGCTGAGAGCAACAAGGACGTGAAGATCGAGCCCTGTGGGCACCTGCTCTGTAGCCGCTGCCTGGCCGCCTGGCAGGTGGGTCTGACTGCCCTGCCTTCCTGCCCAGTGTCCCCCCACTTTATGGTAAAAGTCCCTCCTAGAGGATCGCCTGCATGCCTCGTGGATCTGATGGGGAAACTGAGGCCCAGGGCGAGCAGAGATTTGCTCAGGGTCACTCAGGAGTGATGAGCGGGAGCCCACCTCTCTGTGCCTCTGTCTCCGTCTTGCTCTGCGTCTCTCACCTCCACTCCTGCTTCTCCAGCTGCGTCCTTATTAGTGGAAAGGGCTCCTTGTTCCTTGTTCCTGGCTGGGCAATCTGGGGCCAGTGGCTCCACCTCTCTGAGCCTTAGCTTCCTCCCCTGGAGAACGGGGCTGATAGTAGCAACCTCCCAAGGGCCGTGGTGAGGATCCAAGCCCACAAAGCCCTCTGCAAAGGCCCCTGGGAAACCCGGGGCTGTTGCCCCTGCGTAGTATAGGTACATGACCTTAAGCTTCCTGATGGTGATGGAGGTATTTGACAAGTTCTGATGGCTGGGGCATGCATTCCAAGGACATTCATCTTGAATATACGTATTGTCACTGTGGGACACAGGCTGCTAGCAAAATGACCCAATAAGGAACCAGGCCACCCCACTCGTGAAGCTTTAGAAAGCCCGGGGTAACCAGTCAGATAGCTGACCCCTTAAGACCTTGCTTTTCCCTTCCCATGTCCTAATGCCTCAAATTGACCAATAAAGAGTGAACCCATGAATCCCTAGACACCCCACTTGGCCCCTAATAAAGGCAGAGCCCCGGGTGCATGCAGCTTCCCTCTCTCTGCACCTGGGACCTCACCGTGGGGCCCCAGGCAGGCCGCGTACCCCCCAGGACCTGTGAGTAATCAGTCTGGTTCTTCGGAGCTCTGGTGGTTGTTGCTGAGGTGTGTCCTGCGATCATAAGAAGCCCAGGGGCCGGCTGAGCCACAACATTGGCCCCAGTGGCGGTTGTCACCACAATTCGTACGGGCCCCCGCAGGTGCCTCGGGCATTCCTAGGGGACAGCATCATTGTGGACAGCTGAGCCCCCCACAACACCCTGGCTCCGCTGGGCATCCTGCTTGTGTGCCCCCCCCCCCCGCCGACCTCACGCTCTGCTCCCATCCCCTTCCCATCCTGCATCTCCCCCAGCTCCTCTCTTCACAACTCCTCTCCCTCTCCCCACTGTTTCCCTCCATCTGTCCTCAGCACATCACTCTGTTGGGGAGGCGGGCCCTTGTGGTCCCAAGGGACATGGTGGAGAACAGGGCAACCCTGACCCTATCCCGTCCAACCCCACCCCCAGCACTCCGAGAGCCAGACCTGTCCCTTCTGCCGCAGAGAGATCAAGGGCCAAAAGGCTGTGAGTATCCTATCCCAAGTGAGGCCAGCGGAAGCCAGGGCCACTGCTGAGGACCCAAAAGAGAGCAGTGACCAGGAAGATGGGGAGGAGGAGCTGGAGCAGGTGAGCAGGGCCAGGCAGGAGCTGCAACTGGAACTCCTGAGTCTGAGGGAGGAGGGGCTGGGGGCCTGGACTCCTGGGTCTGAGGGAGGAGGGGCTGGGAGTCTGGATTCCTGGGTCTGAGGGAAGAGGTAATTAGGGCCAGGACTCCTGAGTCTAATGGAGGAGGGGCTGGGGACCTGGACTCCTGGGTCTGAGGGAGGAGGGGGTTGGGGGCCTGGACTCCTGGGTCTGAGGGAGGAGGGAGCTGGGGGTCTGGGCTCCTGAGTCTGAGGGAAGAGGGGCTGGGGGCCTGGACTCCTGGGTCTGAGGGAGGAGGGGGTTGGGGGCCTGGACTCCTGGGTCTGAGGGAAGAGGGGCTGGGAGCCTGGACTCCTGGGTCTGAGGGAGGAGGGGGCTGGGGCCTGGGCTCCTGAGTCTGAGGGAGGAAGGGCTGGGGGTAGGACTCCTGAGTCTGAGGGAGGCAGCGGCTGCGAGTCTGGACTCCTGGGTCTGAGGGAGGAGGGGCTGGGGGCCTCACTCCTGGGTCTGAAGGAGGAGGGAATTAGGGGCAGGACTCCTGAGTCTGAGGGAGGAGGAGCTTGGGGGTCTGGACTCCTGGCTCTGAGGGAGGAGGGGCTGGGAGTCTGGACCCCTGGGTCTGAAGGAAAAGGCAGCTGGTGACAGGATTCTGGGGTCCTACGGACCTGGACCTTTGCTTCCTCAAGGGTTTGGGGCTCTGACTTTCTCCAGCTGTAACTCTCCTGAGGGTTAGGACTTTGCCTTCTTCTCTATTCTATCTCCAAAGCCTAGAAGAGTGCCTGAATGCTGGGACTCTAGGCTGAAGGACACATAGGGGGGAAGACAATGGCAGCTTACAATCCCCTCCTCACCCTCTGTCTCTCCTAGGTGGTTCCCTCAGCTCCCCCACTGCCCCCTCAGCTGAGTGCATCCCCAGCTAAAGGCCAGCTGAAAGTGGTGAGTCCGGCACTGGTCTGAGGTGGGCAACTCGGGTCTTGTTCAGCCCCAGGGTTCCTCAGGGTCCCCTGGTCCAGCACTCACCCTTCGCGCCCATTGACAAGGTGCTGGGCAATCCTCTACGCCCTCTTGTTCTCTTCCCTAGTTATCCGCCTGGCTGGCTTCCTGACTCTCCTTCCAGCATCCCAGGCATGTCTTACCCCAGGACCTTTGCACCAGCTATTCCCTCTGCCTGGATTTCCTTTCCCCAGGCTTGCTTTCTCGTCTCCTCCTCAGGGAGGCCTTCCCTGACGACCCTATTTTATTGATAATAAGACACCCCCCTCCCTCCAAGCCTCTTCCCTGCTGATTTCCATAGTTCTTTTCAGCACGTGGCAGAAGTTATAGTCTGTTTCTCTCACCGTCAGCAGGGTCCCTTCGTCCTGAAGGTTAGGACTCTGTCCTGTCTGGTATGTCTCCAGAGTCTAGAACAGTGCCTGATTCATAGCAGGTATAGAGTGAAGAGGCGTTGAATGGATACCTTGAACTGGGTCTTCCCAGTAGCCTACAAAGTCAAAACTGTTCCCCTCTTCACTTCCCAGAGGAAGAAGGCTCAGAGAGGTGACCACACTCACCAGAACCTCACAGCCTGATACAGGAGAATCTGGTGTTGGGGTGGGGGGAGCTTAGAGAACCCTAAAATCATCTGCTTATTTTCTAAGCAAGCCCCAGCCTTCTATCTCTCCCCCCACCCCTTACTTCCTACCCCAGGATTTTCCGAGCCCCTGGCCTGCTGGGGAGGGGCCCGTCTCTGTTAGCATCTCAGGCTGAGCACACGCAAGATTCAATCAATACAGGGCTGTCTTCAAACAAACAGCTCAGGAAGTCCGGGAACATTATTCGACCGCAGCAAACAAGTGAGCCAGCAGGAAGGGGGGTGGCGGTGACACCAGCCAGGGAAGCTAAAAACAGATCCAGACCTGCAGCCAAAAGCAAATGGAAACATTAGGAGGCACTCAGCCGGCTCCCTGAGGACAATGAGGGGAACACAGCCCGAATGGCGGGCCGACAGGGACACAGGGGCGCACCTTTGCCTAGGCTGGGCCCTCCACCTGGCATGCCCTTTCCTCCGCTCCCCAAACCCTGCCCGATTCAAATCCCAGGCAACTCCTACCCTTTGTTCTTCAAAACACACTGCAAAAGAGGCGGCCCCAGGAGGGGGTGGGGGGTGCTGCTGCCCAGCAAAGTGACTGGCAGAAGGAGAATAGTTAACGTGTATAGAACTTGGTATATGCCTGGCATTGCTCTTAACGTATTGATTTAATTGTCATGACAACCCAGGGAGGTACATACTGTTATGATCCCTATTACTCAGAGCCGGATGTGGAGGTCACCAGCTCAAGATGACAGAGTCGGGACTGGCCCCCAGGCCCCTGGCTCTAGACTCCAGACTCCATTCTCCACTCCCATGGGCCTCTGTTCTGTCTGTGAAGTGGGCACCATGCCGGTCCCTGCCGCATGGGGGCGAGGAGTGGGCTGCTGTGGGCACAAGGGCAAAGGGGGCCATGTCAGCGTGGCTGTGGTTTGCATAAGCTGTTCCCACACTGCTGTTCTCCGTCCGAGAAGCCCACCTCTAGGCAGCAAGCCCGTCATTCAGTGGGACCCGGCACCTTGCTGGCCTCCGGCGACCTCTCATCCTCACTGTCCCCATGCGGAGAATAGCAACAAGCCTGGCATGGGCCCCGCAGGTTCTGATGAAGTGAGCAAGACTGGGTGTACGTAACCTGGGTCACACCCCTCCCTGACCTCTCAGAAGCCCCCACTTGCCCCCCTAGGGCCCCAAGAAAAAGCTAACACACTCTCCACAGCCCACAAGGCCTGAGGGATCTGACTCCCCCCACCTCTGCACCCTCTTACCATACTCCCAACTCCTTTTCAGCAACAGTGGACCCCTGCTGTTCTTCTAACAGGCCAGCAAGCCCGCCACCCATTGCAGGACCTCTGCCTACATCCTTCTAAATACTCAGCCTTCTGTTCAATTGCCGCCCTTTCCAAGAGGTCTTCTCCAGCCACTCCTATCTAGTTGCCCCCCACTCTCCCCATGCCCGTTTCAGTTCCCTGAAGAACATCTAACACTCTCTGGATATTTCCTTGTCTGTGCACTGATTACTCATGGTAAGCTTCTTGCTCAATACATCATCAGTTGCATGAGGACAGAGATTTGTCTACCTGGTTCATAGCTGTCTCTTCAGAACCTAGAATAGTGCCTGACACTGTAGATTCTCAGGAAATATTTGTGGGATGGATGGATGGATGAAAGGATGGGTGGGTGGGTGGGTGGATGGATTGATGGATGGATGGATGAATAGGTGGGTGGATGGATGGATGGATGGATAGGTGGGTGGATGGATGGATGGATGGATGAAAGGAGGGGTGGGTGGATGGATGGATGAAAGGATGGGTGGGTAGGTGGATGGATGGATGGATAGGTGGGTGGATGGATGAAAGGATGGGTGGGTAGATGGTTGGATGGGTGGGTGAATGGATGATGGATGGATAGATGGATGGATGGATGGTTGGATAGATGGAGGGATGGGTAGATGGATGGACAAACAAAACTTCCTACTCAAGCCAGAGGTGCTAGGGGATAAAACAGCATGGACCAGGGACAAGACTATTGTACTGGCCTTCCCTCCTCCTCCCCCAAGCAACCAATGTATTACTGCTGTCCAGACCTGTGAAATGAAAGATAGCTATAGCTCAGCTATGACATTTCTTAATCTCCTCCCCTCCAGGCACCTCTGGCCCTCCCCAGACTTCGGGGCCCTCTTTCCTTTCCAAGAGTTAAGACTGTGGCCTTGGCCCCATGGCAAATCACCTCCAGCCCTCAGGCCAGGGAGGGAGCCCCAGGGTAAGTGGAGAGGCAGCTGGGGTCTGGGACTCCTGGGTGTGCGGGAAGATGGGGATGGGGGGGCAGAAGGGAAACACTGGTCCTAGGAAATCAACAGCCCTTCTTCAAACTCTCTCCACTGCAGAAACTCCTAAGGGAAAAGTCACCCCTCTGGCTGCCCCTGGGGGGGCCCATGATCACTGCCCAGGCATGGGGGCCGGTGAGTCTACTCCAGCCCAGCCCCGGCCAGGTTCCCTCCCTTGGCCTGGCCCTGCCCTGTCCCCCAGCCTGGCTGTGATACTATCTAACCGCCCTCTCTTTCTGCCTCGCAGGGCCCCAAATGTGCTGCTAAAGGGAGCCCCAGGGGCTAGAAGGGGTTTGTGAATAATAAACTGCCAAGCCTTGTTGTCCTCTGATATGTGGAGAAAGTGCAGCAGGCACTAGGGGGCAGCTTGACCTGGGGGGGGGTCCCTGAGGCCTGATCATCCCCCCCATTAATGCAGGGGTCTGGAGGGGCGAGTGGGGTATCCAGCTCCTCTGGATCTAGGAGTCCAGGCTCCCAGCCTCCTCCCTCAGACCCAGGAGTCCAGAGTCCCAAGTTTTCGGAGAATCGGGCAGCCATCCCTCTTTCCCCACTAATGCAAAAAAATTTTCTGGAACCAGATCCAGATATCCAAGTACTAAGTCCCTAGTCAAAAAGACCCCACATTTCTTTAAGAGTTATGCACCTGATCTTGTCCCAATGTTCTTTCCTCCATTCCACTCTGGGAGAAGGATCCCAGTGATTTCCAGTCCAAATCAAACTGAGGACATGTCTCCCCACCTCATCACTAATCTTGGAGGGACCCAAGCCTCCCTCCACTGCAGTTTAAGCCAGCCCGCACCCCCTGAGCCCAGCCCTGTGCCCAGCCCCAGGCTGGGTGAGGCTGGGCGAGGCTGGGCGCATATAGCATTAATCACTGCCCCCTGGTGGCTCACAATCCAGTGGGTGACATACAGTGATGACCCAGAGTGGGCAGGGCTAGGGGGGTGGGGGAGAAACAGGGGGCTACAGGAACCCAGAGTGGGCAGCTGAGCCAGGCTGGGAGGTCAGAGAGGACCTCCAGGAGGAGGCATCCAAGCTGAGACTGAAAAGAAGAGGAAAAGGTATCCCGGTGTAAAGGGAGCATGGAAGTCCATACCACAGATTTGTCCCAAGCAGCACAAGCCGGGGCAGAAAGGGAATTCATTGAGAGGACGTGGGATCTCTCACAGATTCCCGGGAGCGATTAGAGAACCAGGATGGGAAAGTAAGCCGTGAAAGGCAAAGGAACCACCGGCATTGGGCTCCAGCCGGAGCCCAGCCCCAATCACGCCACAGAACTGGTCTGATGAGGATACACTGATGTCCCGAGGACCCCTGAAAACCAACCAGTCACCTCGCTGCCTCTGCTGCCCCAGCAACTGGCTGAAGGTGCTCTTCTCACTCGCTGTTGCTCGGAACAAATCACGCCAACACTTAGTGGTAAACACCAACATCGTGGTGGCCACGGGCCAGGATTTGGGGACGGGCTCAGGTGGGTGGTTCTGGCTCAGGGTGCAAGCAGGTGGCACCTGGTCCAGGGCCTCTGGGGGCTGGACAGACTGCTCTCTGCAGTCAGACCTCTCCATGGGGTCGCCACACTTGCTAGCTTGGGCTTCCCCACGGCATGGCTGCCTAAGGCAGCCTGACTGCTTGTAGGGTGGCTGACGGCTTCGTGGGAGAGTCTCCCAGTGACCCTTTTCTACCTAATCTTGGGAGTCCTGCAGCATCACTTCTGCCACATTCTCTTCTTTACAGGAGAGTCACAACACGGCACAGATATAAAAGGAGGAAGGAACGTAGGTTTCCCCGCTCCTGGGGAGTGTCGAGATCAGATTGTTAGAAGAGCATATGGAATGAGAGATACTGTTGCATCCATCTTTGGAAAATACAATGTGTCCCAGCTCCACAAGAGCGTAGAACCAACCAGTCCCTGCTTCTTTGGCATTGTTAAATCCTAATTCAAAGTACAGTAGGATTCAGGGGCGCCTGGCTGGCTCAGTCGGAAGAGCATGTGACTCTTGACCTTGGGATGGTGAGTTCGAGCCCGGTGCTGGGTGTGGAGGTTACTTAGATAAATAGAAAACTGAAAAAAAAAAAAAAAGTTCTTATCTAAACTTTCCCTGCACAATAAACTGTTGTCGTCCAACCCAGAATGCATTCATACTGCCACCCCCCCAAGACGACACAGACTTCCAGTAGTTACATTTTCCAGACGGAAATCTGGAATGACTGGGGAGTCCCCATTCCCCAGCAAATGTGTCATGATCCCGTATTCCACAAGCTGTGAACTAGTTTTAAAGTCAACCATCACACACTGTATGTAAAATAACGGGATAAAGGTACCAGAGTCCACAAGGGGAATTTTCCAAGATTGCTCCCGGATGCCTGAAACCACAGACAGTATCCAACCCTAGATATATGGTATTTTTTGACTAGGGACTTAGTATTTGGCTATCTGAACATACCTATGATAAAGTTTAATTTGCAAGTTGGGTACAGTAAGAGATTAACAATAACAATAAACTAGAACAGTTATAACAATGTCCTATAATTAGCATTATGTGAATGTGGTCTCTTTCTCAAAATATCTTCTTGTACTAGACTCACCCTTCTTGTTTTTTTAAGATTTTATTTATTTATTTGTCAGAGAGAGCACAAGCAGGGGGAGAGGGAGAGGGAGAAGCAGGCTCCACGCTGAGCAAGGAGCCAATGCGGGACTCGATCTCAGGACCCTGGGATCATGACCTGAGCTGAAGGCAGACGCTTAACCGACTGAGCCACCCAGGCGTCCCTAGACTCACCCTTCTTGTGATGATGTGAGAAAATAATTGCCTACATGATAAGATGAAGTGAGGGGAATGGCACCAGCATTGTGACCTATCCTCAGGCTACTCTTGCCCCTCTGAAATACACATCAGGAGGAGGATCATCTGCTTCCAGACCACTGTTGACCGAAGGTAACAAACCATGGAAAGGGAAACCGCAGATAGGCAGGGCTGCCACAGAGGAAAAACAAGGCTTGTTAATTAAAATGTGTAAGTGTATACACATGACACAGGAAGGATGGGATCGGGAAATTCATATATTGCACAGATCTTGACTCCGCTCGTCATACCAAGCACTGGTCTAGGTGTTGGAGATACAGTGGTAAAAAAAACAGTTTCCGTTCTCTTAGCACTTAGGTTCTACACAAGATAAACAATAAACAATAAATACATGGCATCAATAAGTGTTATAGAGGAGAAACGTAATAAGGGAAATAGGAATGGCTGGGATAGCAGGAATTGCTATTTTAGATAAGATGGCCAAGGGAAATTGATGCGGTGATGTTGGAGAAGAGATTTGAAGCAAGTAAGGGAAGGAGCTGTGTGGGGAAGAATGTCCCAGCAAAAAGCAAGTGCAAAGGTCCTGAGGCCAGAACATGCCTGGCATTGGAGGAACAGCAAGGAAGCAAAGAGACCAATGTGGCAAGAACAGAGCTGGCAAGGGGGAAGAGAAAGAAAGACGGAGTCAGGGAGGTAACGAGGACTGGGTCGAGGACCTCGTGAGCCATGGAGTGGACTTTAGCTTTTACTGAGAGGAGCCCTGGAAGGATTCTGAGCAGAAGAGTGATGTGGGTTGACTCACATTTTAACGGGATCCCTCTGGCTGTTTTGTGGGAATAAATTGTAGGGGACAAGGGCAGATGACGTTACAGTACTAGTTTCTGCAAGTCTGCGAGGGACTGTGGCTGGTATTTATGCCTTCCCTCCTTCATACACACTCCAGACGGTCCTTCCCCTTCGCCCAGAACCTTGGCCGGTTGGATTCTTGAGGCAGGTGGGAGTGGGAGTAGCTGATGAGAGGGTGCCTACCGGAGTCCAGCCCAAGCAAGTAGTTCACGAGCGGGAGCCAGAGGAGCTGGGGAACGGGTGTACGGGGTCGCAGTGTATGAGCTTGTCCCCGGGAGCCCTTGGAGTTGTATTTGTCCATGAGTGAGTTTGTACCATGTGTCCTGCGATGATCCAGGGAGCCTGCATGCTCCTGACTCTCCCCTGCAAACCTTCCCTGAGCACATGCTCTGTGTCTGGCCTTTTGCTGGAGACACAGCAGTGACCAACAGAGACAGCGCCAGCCCTGCCCTCATGGACCCACAGTCCAGTGGGGGGACAGATTAATCCCCAGACAGGATGACCCAGAATATGCAGGACTGGGGTGGGGGAGCCCAGGTGATTGAGGGAGCCTAGAGGGGGCGCTTGACCTAGCCAGGGGAGCAGGGAAGGCATCCTGGAGGAGGTGGTGGTGCGGGTAATACTAAAAGGTCTCCTCTCCCAGTGTAACAATTGCTTTCCTGTATCACTGATGAATAAAGTACCCTTGACCAGTCTGACCAATAACTCCCAAGCTGACCTATAATCTAAGCCTTCCTTCTGTGCCCGATGGGCAAAGCCATCTTACCAGTGACCCCCATTCTGGCCAGTGTCCAGGGCTAGTACTCCCTATAACCAGTGACATCTCTCCCTTCCCCCGCCCCCAGAGGATTTTGTCCCCGTCAGACCTGGCTTGTGAGAAGCCTTGAGCAGTCGGGATCTCTGAGGCCCCCCTGCCACCTGACCTGTGACCCTTCCTTCAGACCCTTGGCTCTGCTCCTCCCCACTCCCCTCAGGTGCCCTGGCCTGCTCCCCTCCCCCACTCACCTGCTCCCTCCAGCCTGATTCTCCTCCCATCCCCCCCAAGGTTGGGAGGGAGTGAAGGGGAGAGGAAGGGAGGAAGGGGGGTGGCATTCCTGGGATTCCCGGGATGAGGGGAAGAGAGGGAGGGCTCCACGGAGGAGAGCCAAGGAAAGAGCACCCCACTGCACTCCCCGCCCCCCACCCTCATCACAGAGTCCTGGGCTGAACTGAGGTTTGAAGACCATTAAATTTAAGAGATTGACCTGATGGGTTCCAGGCCACTGGTCAGACAGGAAAGCAGCCCTGAGCAGTGGCTACAGGGGAGGGCCTCACAAGGCATACAGGAAGAAGCTGTTCTAGGCCACTGATCAAGCTGGGCACCACTGGTTGTACTGGGGGGGACAGTGCAAGCCACTGGTCATGCCGGGAACCACCGGTTACACTGGGAGAGGCCAGTGCATGCCCTAATGGCCCCCAGTCAGAATGAGGGGGAGAGGGTCCACGGCGGTGCGCTGAGGTCCCAGCTCAGGACACTGGTTAGACTGGTCTGTCAGGCCACCGCCGGGGGCACTGGTCAGCCTGAGCCAGAGGGAGCCCCGCTCCGGGCCCAGCGCTGGGAGGTCCACTCCGGGCAGTGGGAGGTCCTGGCGGGGCGCCCGGGTTTGGGGGGGTGACGAAGGGGGGCCGGGAGGGCGGGGCGGGGCGGGGCTGCCAGGGGCGGGGCCTGGTCGCTCCCAGCCCCCGGGGCCGCCGAGCTGCAGCCCGGGCAGTCGCCACCGCCGCCGCGAACATGGAGCCCCGGGACGGCCGGGCCCGGGCGCGCAGGGCCCCGTGGCTGCTGGTGCTCGCGCTCCTGCTGGGGGCGCACCCAGGTATGGCTCGGGCGGGGAGCAGGGCGCGACTGGGGGCGGCCCCCGGGGACCCCGGGAAGGAAAGGGGGAAGGGGCTTTCATCGAGCCCAGGAAGCCAAACCTGGGACCACCCCCCCCCAAGGAAGAGGGATACAGGAGCATGGGGGATACCCCTCCCAATGTGAGACCTGGGGACAGCCAGGCAGAGGGGCTGGGCATCCCACAGTAGTGGATTAGACAGCGCCCCAGAAGTCAGCCCCCTCCAAACTCGGGACCAAGGAGTGAGGGCCCTCAGCCCCTGGAGTCTGGGTCTCGAGACTCCTGCTCCTTCAGACCCAGGAGTCCAGGCCTCCAGTGGCTGGAGTGGCTTTCTTCCAGGACACAGGAGACCCAAACCCCAGGGCTTCCCTTGGAAAGGGTTCTCAAGTTCTGCGAGGGTCAAAGACCCTGTGGCTAGAACCCAGTGAGTCACGTGCTCTTGAGGGTTCCCCCAACCTGGATTCAGAGCCCAGACTCTAAAGAACCCACCTCCTTCATGGATGAGCTGGAGCACTGGCCCTAGGCAGTGATGATGGAACAGAGTGTTTCCGAGTGACAGGGCCCCCCTTCCTGGGGCCCCAGATAAATCCACACACCTGCGTGGTGGTGGGAGGGGAGGAGGCCCAGAGGGGCTGGCAACAGAGGGACAGAGAGATGGGGGAGATTAGGGCACAGAGATCTCTCCATCTGTCCTCCTGTCTGTTACTCAGACTAGCCCCAGGCACCAGCCTGGCCCCACACCCCCTCCCCTGGGCCAGGCCTGGGCCAGAGGTGGGTGCCTGGGAATCCAGGCCCCTGGCACAAACATGGTAAATAGTGGGTCCCCAGGGGCAGGGCTGGTCAAGCTGGGCAGGGAAGGGAAGGGAGGTTCTAAGAAGTGAGCGCTGATGCCAGGATGCCAGCCCAGAGGGTGAGAGAGCATGGTTTCCCCAATGGGAACAGCTCTATCTGCCAGGATCATGGGATGGGAGTCCAACCCCCCCCCCCCCCGCCACCCGCTCCCTTCCGCCTCAGGACCCAGGCTCCTGGGCCTCACCCCTCTCCTATTCAGAGGGGACGCACCTTACCCCCTTCCCTGCTCCATCAAAGAGGCAGAGGGGCCAAGGGGCGGGTAGGGGGTTCTGGCGCCAGGCCGGGCAGGTCTGGGCCAGCCTGTCCCTCCCACATTCCTGAAACCTGCCCAGCCCTGTCCCCCCTTACCGCCCCCACACACCCATACCTCAGCTGCAGGCTCAGCCCCAGCCCCCTGACTCATGACAAGAGACCCAGAGCCTGAGAGATATGGAGACAGAGTGCCAGGCTGACAGAGAGGCAGAGACTGTGGACTAGAGATGGGAGACCTAGAGTGAGAGATACACAGGCAGAGATGGAGAGAAATCTATCCCTGGCACCATGCCAGGCTCTGCGCAGGGTGCTGGAGGCCAAGGGATGAGCCAGTGCTGGCCCTGCCCTTGAGGGGTGGCTGGTCTAGTGGGAAGAACAAGGACAGGTGCAGTTTTACCCCCAGGAGGATTGGACAGAGGGCCCTATGTGGCCCAGGGGAGGAGCCCTTAGTTCTGTGAAGAGAGAGATGGAGAGAAATGCTGATGGATTTGCAAGCTCAGAGATGCAGACATGAGAGATGGAGGGAGGCAGGACCTGGGGCTGAGGGTCTGGACTGTGTCTGAGGGAGGAGGGGGCTGGAGGCCTGGACTCCAGGGTCTGAGGGAGGAGGGGCTAGGGGTCTGGATTCCTGGGTCTGAGGGAGGAGGGCACCGGAAGCCAGGACTCCTGGGTCCTGGGGGAGAAGGGGCTCAGAGGCAGAGAGAGCTCAATTGGCTCTCCTGCAGGTGCCCAGGCTGAGGAGCCCTTGTCTGGGTCCTCCCTGGTGGAGGTGATGAAGGGGGAGCCCGTCGCCCTGAACTGCACCGCCTTGGGGGCCCACAACCATTTTGCGCTGGAGTGGTTCCTGGTAAGTGCTGCAGGCTGGGGACCAGAGGGTGGCCAAGGGGGCTGGGAGTCAGGGCACTGCAGGGCTGCACACATTCATTCCCTCATCAGAGCCCAAAGGACCGAAGAGCTCCATCCAGCTGCCTTTCCATTTTACAGGTGGGGAAGTTAAGGCCAAGCAAGGGGAAGGACTCTCCAAGGTCCCCTGGTGTCTGGGCGCAGCTGAGACTAGAAGGAAGATGCCCCCTTTGGAGCGCAGGCTCTTGAGAGAGAACATTCAGAGACAGGAGGATATAGCCGGGGGGGGGGGGGGGCGTGGAATAGGACTAAAGGAAAAGAAAGAAAAGAAGATGAGACAAGCGGCCGAGGGACAGGGCAGGAGAGGGAGACAGAGGAGGAGAGACAGGAGCAGAGCAGGATGGATATCGAGGGACCTAGAGAGAGGAGACAGCCCCACGGGGCCCCGGGAACAGGGGCCAGACCAGAGGGAGGTGACAAGAGGAGAGAGACGAACCCGCAGGACAGTGGGGGAGGGCAGGCCAGGCAGCTCCGGCGCTGAGGCCCTCCCCGCCCACAGGCAGACCGCTCTGGGGTCCGCCACCACCTGGCCTCCGCCGAGCTGCAGGGCTCCGAGGTCCAGGGCCGGGTGCACGACTCCCGGGGCCGCAGCCCCCCATACCAGCTGGACTCCCGGGGCCGCCTGGTGCTGACCGAGGCCCAGGTGGGTGACGAGCAGAACTACGTGTGCGTGGTGAGGGCGGGCGCGGCGAGCACCGAGGCCACCACGCAGCTCCGCATGTTCGGTGAGTGTCTGCGGGCACCCGGGAAGGGGAGGGCAAGTGAGAGCCTGGGAAAGGGGCTCCTGAAGGTACCGTCTCCCCCACAGCGAAACCGGAGGCCACAGAGGTCCTCCCCAACAAAGGGATCCTGTCCGTGGTGGATGACTTTGCCCAGGAGGTACCTCGGATGGGACCTGGCCAGGGTCCGGGGGGAGGAGGGGCTGGGAGGTTTGCACTCCTGCGTCCTGGGGGAGGACAGGGCTGGGGGACCCAGGCTCCTATATCTGAGCGAGGAGAAGTCCCGAGGAAAGAGGGGGCCGAGGCTTCAGAGTCCTGGGTCAGAGCCCAGGGCCATGCCTGTGTCTGTCTCAGATCGCCACCTGCAACAGCCGCAACGGAAACCCCGTCCCCGAGATCACGTGGTACCGCAACGGGGAGCCGCTCCGGATGCCCATGGAGGTGAACGCAGGTGAGCCCAGCTGGCCGTGGGATGGAGCTGGGTGGCGGCCCGGGCTGGCTGACCGCCTCCTCCCTCTCTCCCAGAGGGCTACATGACCAGCCGCACGGTCCGGGAGGCCTCGGGCCTGCAGTCCCTCGTCAGCACCCTCTACCTGCGGCCCCGTAAGGCCGACCAGGACGCCAGCTTCCACTGCTCCGTGAACTACCAGCTGCCCACGGGCCGGCGCGGCCGCCTGGACAGCCCCGCCTTCCACCTCAGCTTGCACTGTGAGTCCATGCGGGTCCTCACCTCCCCGACCTTGGACCCTCCAAGCCGGCCAGCGGCCTGCCCTGACATCGGACCCCCTCCAGCACCCTGAACCCCACGGAGTCTCACGGCTAAACGTGCTCCACACATTCTCACACCGAATTGGGTCCTGGAATCTCACCCTGACCTGCCACCCGCACTGACCACTGACCCTTGGCTGGTACTCTCAGCTCAACCTCTGACCTCTGGTCCCTGATCTCAGACTAAGTGTGAACCTGAGCTGTGAAAGATAAGACCTCTGCCCTTTGACCAACCACAGCCTGCCCCTTGATTGCGGCACTGACCTCTTTCCCTTACCCCAGCCCCTGCCTTTTACCCTTGACCCGACCTACCCTTGACCCTGATCATGAGTCTGCCCTGACCTGTCCGTCCCTCTTGCGCTTTCCCTTAGATCCCACGGAGAATGTGGATTTCTGGGTGGGCAGCCCGTCCACCACCGAGGGCTGGGTACGCGAGGGTGACTCTGTCCAGCTGTTTTGCCGGGGGGATGGCAACCCCAGCGTGGAATACATATTTTTCCGCCTTCAGGTGACTCACCCCATCGTTCCTTTGGAAGTCCCAGCCCCTGACCTCTGTGACATATTGGCCTCCACCAACTTCTGACCTTTCACCTGGGTGGCCCCTGGCTTAGTAAGGCACCTGATTGGTGACCCAGGAGCTAACGGGACCTCTGAGCCCGGATTTGAGAGCATCCTAACTTAGCGTGATACCTGACCTGGGGGACCCCTGGCCTAGAAGGGCCTCTGCCCCGTTACTTGAGGGGGCCCTGACCCTAGTATGACACTAACTTGGTGACCCCTGGCCTACAAGATGACTGACTCTGACCCGGGTGGCCCCCACCTAGCATGACCCTGCCGGCCCAGGGTGGCTCCTGAGCCGGGTTCCTCATCCCTGGTCACCCAGGACAAGCAGGAGGACGTGCTGAAAACAAATCTTGAGGGGAACTTGACCCTGGAGGGGGTTCAGCGGGGCCAGAGCGGGACCTACGGCTGCAGGGTCGAGGACTACGACGCTGCTGAGGACGCGGTGCTCTCCAAAACCGCGGAGCTGCGCGTGGCCTGTGAGCGTCCCAGGAGAGCGGGCAGGGGGGCCCTGGCACCAGCGGCCTCCTGGCCCTCACCCCCGCAGCCCCGCCGCCAACCCTTTCTCTCCATTTCTGTGGTCCTTCCTGGTCCGGATGGTCCCCTCCGCCCCCAGGTGCCTGCCCCAGCCCCCTCTGGTCTCCCACACAAGGCAGCCAGAGAGCTCATTCCAAAGCACAGACCTGCCTGCCCCCAGCTCCGAACCTCCCATGGCTCCCCAGTGCCCCACAGGAGAAAGCCCACATGATCCACCCCGGCCTTCAAGGCCCACCTGGCTGGCTTCACCTCTGGCTGACCCTTCTCCCCACCCAGGCATTCTCCTCATCCCAGCCAAGCCCCTCTCCTCATTTTTAGGTCAACTCCCCTGCTTTCTACTTTCCATGTCTAGCCAGTCTCCAGGGTCCCAGTCTTCTAGAAAACCTTCTTAGTCTGCTTGCGCCCGAGCCCTGGGCGAAGGCTCTGTTCCTCCTTGGCACTCCTTCTGCCTCCTTTCCTGGGGCTAGACCCTGTGGCTGGGGTCGGGTCTGTTCCTCCTTGGCACTCCTTCTGCCTCCTTTCCTGGGGCTAGACCCTGCCTCCTTTCCTGGGGCTAGACCCTGTGGCTGGGGTCATCTGTGAACAAGACAGCCCAGTCTCCACCTTCTCAGAGCTCCCAGCCCAGTAGGGGAGACAGGTGGTAGATGGTGAGCAAGACGCTTTGAGTAGTGATGGGGCATCTACAGAGATTAACACAGAGTGAGGGGATAAGGGATTGGCTGGGTGAGTGGGGACTGTTTTAGACGGAGGATGTTACAGGCTCCGTCCCATCCCGGGAAGCAGATTCTGGCTCGGAGATCTGCAGGCAGGAAGTTTATGGGAAATGCCTTGGGATCCACATCTATGGAGGCTGAGGAAGGGAAGGAAGCAGGATTGGGCAGGGGCAGAAGACGGGCTGCAAAAGTCTCAGTTGGCCCTGCAGGGCACTGGGAAGCTGGCCTTCATAATTGTCCCCAGTTGGGGCGAGGGCACTGGGCCTTTCTACCCCCACATCAACCAGTCATTACACGTGGGCCGCCCGAAGAAGAGGGCATGACCTTGAGCGAGGGGCTCTCTGCAGCTGAGGCAGTTCCCAGAGAGGGCCGACGGCTGAGGGCTGACAGCTGACATCCTTCTCAACAGCTGGGGGGATAAATCCTTCAGTGCTGGAGGGGAAAGCTGAGTGTCCACAACAGGGTGTCAGAGGGGCCTCTCTGAGAAGGGGCCATTTGAGTAGGAAACCAAAGCATGGAATCAGAAATACAAAGAGCCCAAAGAGGAGCTTCCAGGCAAAGGGATCAGCAAGTGCAAAGGCCCTGAGGCAGCACCCAACCATGGCATACTGGAGAAAAATGGCAAGAGAGTAGGGTAGCTGGAGCTTGGGACAAAGGTGGGGGGGATGAGAAGCGAGGTTGAGGAGGTAGGCAGAGGTCAGACCAGGCAGGCTCCTGTAGGCTTGGTCAAGGAATTTGGCCTCTATGCCAAGGGTTTTGGGCCGAGGGCAGGGCTGACCAGTGTGTGTTTTGAGAAGATCCATCTGGCAGCTCGGTGGGGGGATAGACTGGAAGGGCGGAGAATCCTGGCCAGCAGGGAGACCCAGTGAGGAGGTGGCTGCAGCGGTCAAGGCCGTTGGTCCTGGAGGTCAGAGATGGCGAGAAGTGGGAGGGTCCATTTCGGAGGCAGAGCAGACAAAAACTGGCTGAAAAGATGGGTGATGGGGTTTGGGTGGTAAGTCAGAGAAGGACCACCTCACACCTCCCGAGTTGTGCATTAACTGGGCCCAGACGTCCGCTCTGGAGGAAGATGGTTGAGTTAACCATAGGTTTTGGAGTTGGATTTGGGCTCCAGCCTTGGCCTGGATGGGAGTGTGGCAAGCTCGTGGAGGTGGGGAGAACCAGGAGGAGCACCGACAGGCTCTGCTTACGGCTGTGCATTCACGTCTGCACCCCCAACAGCCCTGGAGAGCCCCTAACCACATGGGTGAGGGTCGGGGAAGGTGACAGTCTGTCCCCCCCTCCAGACCTGGACCCCCTCGAGCTCAGCACCGGGGAGGAGCTTTCCTTATACTTGGGCAACAGCACAACTGTGAACTGCTCCGTGCAAGGTCTGCCCACCCCTGCCCTGCGCTGGACCAAGGTGAGGAGGAGAAAGGAGCCCCCAGCCCTGGAACCCTCGGCCCCGCACCCTCGACCCTGCCCTCACAGCTGCCTGGCCTCCCCCTTCTCTCCCTGCCAGGACTTCGTCCCCCTGGGGAACGGCCCCACCCTCTCGCTGAGCTCCATCACCTTCGATTCGGCGGGCACCTACGTCTGCGAGGCCTCCATGCCCACGGTCCCCCTCCTCAGCCGCACCCAGAGCTTCAAGCTGCTGGTCCAAGGTTCGGGCTGGGGCAGGTTTGGATGGGGACCGTGGGGATGGGGGGGGCCAGGACAAACGGCTGGTCCCTCTGTCTGCTATTCCTCTCCCCTCTCTCCTTCTCTTTCTCTCCTCCTCCTTCCCCTTCTCTGATGGAGGATGGACCTCCTGCTCTTCCCCACCCCCCACCCCCAGGGCCACCTCAGTTAAGCCCAGAAGAGCCTCAGCCCCAGACAGGGGACAGCTGGAGAGAAGGAGAAGAAGTCAGGCTGGTCTGCTCTGCCCGCGGGTATCCAGAGCCCAAACTCAGCTGGAGCCAACTGGGAGGCAGTGTAAGGGACGGTCCTCTCCACCCTGAGCCCTGCGGGACCCAGGCACCCCTCCCCAAGCCCCTCGGGGGACCCTGCCCCCTTCGCTGATCCAAGCATTGTGCCCCTCCACTTCCTGGGGGACTGGACGTCTTCACCTCTGCCCTCGCCCCAGCCCTTGCTCCCAGGGGCCGGGGCTAACCCCAGCCTCCACAGCCAGCAGAGCCGGCCCTCCGAGGGCAGGGCTGGGTGAGCAGCTCCCTGACCCTGAAGGTGACCAGTGCCCTGAGCAGAGACGGTATCTCCTGCGAGGCCTCCAACACCCACGGGAAGAAGCAGCACGTCTTCCACTTCGGCTCTGGTGAGCAGCTGCAGGGGTGGGAGGAGGCTGCCCGTGGGGCCGACAGAGCCCTGCCAGCTGACCCCTCCTCCTCCGTCCTGTCCCTGCAGTGGCCCCCCAGACTGCCCAGGCCGGCGTGGCTGTCATGGCCGTGGCCGTCAGCGTGGGCCTCCTGCTCCTCGTTGTCGCTGCCTTCTACTGCATGAGACGCAAGGGTCGCTCCGGCTGCTGCCAGCAGGGGGAAAAGGGGGCTCCGTGAGTGGCCTGCAACCTTGGAATTGACCTCTGTAACCCCACCCCATCCCTACACCCACCTCTGACTTCACCTCCCACCTCGAGCCCAAACCCAGCCCATGACCAGCCCCAACCGCATCCTGTCCTCAACCCCAAACCCAAATACGTCCCCAGCCCCGACCCCAACCGCAACTGCATCCCATCCTCAACCCTAAACCCAAATACATCCCAGCCCCAGCCCCATCGCCAAATGAAATGCAGTCCCGTCTCCAACCTCAGACCTAATAATCCATAGCCACACCCAACCCATAACCATCCCCAAACCCATTCCCAAGCCCCACTGCAGCCCATCTGAAGCCCCGGTCTCCTCCATAACCCCAACCTCATCCTCATCCCCAACCCCAAACCCGGTTTATAACCAACCTCAAATCTGTCCTCTAACCCCTCCAACCCTAACCGTATCTCCATCCTCAACGCCAATCCCCAACCCACCTCTAACCTCACCCTGAACCCCGGTGTCTCCCTCAACTGCATCCCCAGCCCCAGGGCCCCTCCCTCCCCATCTCGTTCCCATTCCTTACTCCAGTTCCATCTCCATCTATCCTCTCTGGCCCCTATCACATGGCCACCCTCCACTCCAATCCGCAGCCATCCCCAAACCCATCCCTGGAGCTGACCCCCAACTAAGTCACCGTCTACAACTCCGACAGCAGCCTACCCACCCATCCCTAACCCCGATGCCATTACCACTCCCACCCCATCCCCATCCCCGTCCCACTCCCGCCCATCCCCCAAGTCCATCCTCACCCCAAACAACCCCCTTCTCAGTCCCTTCCCCAGGCATGACCCCCTCCAACATGCTGCCTCCTCCCCCCAGGCCACCTGGGGAGCCACAGCTGAGCCACTCAGGATCAGAGCGGCCTGAGCAGACAGGCCTTCTCATGGGAGGTGCCTCTGGAGGAACCAGGCATGGCAGTGGGGGCTTCGGAGATGAGGTGGGTGAGGGCCCTGGCACCCTGAGGGTGGGGGGAGCCGCAGGGGTGTGGTGGGACAGCCCCTGTGGGCCCAGGCCCAGGCTGACCTCTCCATCTCCTCCCAGTGCTGAGCCCGAGGACCTCCAAGAGACTCTACTGGACCTGACATCAGAGAATCAGCATCAGATAACCAGCCCTGCGCACATGCCTCCACCGCCTCCGCCTGCCCCCACCTTCCCTCTTCCCCCTCCGGCCCCCCCTTCCCTTCCTTCCTCTGCAGGCTGGGCAGGGACCTACAGCAGCTACTGCTTGAAGGGAGGGAGGGAGGGTGGGTAGGAGGGGACCTTCCTCCAGGGAATGTGACTCTCCCAGGCCCCAGAATAGCTCCTGGACCCAAGCCCAGGCCCTGGCCTGGGACAAGACGAGGCTCCGAGGCTCTGAGGGGTCGGTTGGCCAGGGCGATTTTTACCTCCTGCCTGCATTGCTGGTCCCCCGCCCCACCTGATGTCCTACTGCATAGTCTGACACTGGATCCCCACCCCTGCCCCTCCACCCCCACCCTGTCATCTGTGGACACTGGAGTCTGGAATAAATGCTGTCTGTCACATCACACCATGCTGTGGCCAGAGCTTCCTCTGGGGGACGGGAGGAGAAGGGGGCGCAGGTGATGCTCCCCTCCCGTGCCCTTGCAAGACCTTGGAGAAGTCTGATGTCATGGAGAAAGAAATGAGAGCAAAGAGAGACTCTGCTTGCTGGCCAAGGGTGGAAAAGAGAGGTGCCCAGGGCCCAGAGGGTGTTAAGTGCCTGCTTTGGAGGGTGGGGTGCTGTTCCCTTAAGTAAAATACTCAGTCTCTCTTGCAGAGCCCGAATGGGAATCGAAGCTGCAGAACGGAGCAAAAGCTTTCTCTGAGCTGCGGAGTGGATGGAATTAGGGATGGAGCCGCCCCCTCTGAGAAAGGCAGGGTGCCTGCCTCTGAGGATTCCCTAGGGGAGTAGGGGTGACTTGGAAGAACCCACAAAAGGGTTTCCGGGGCAGAAAAGAGTGAGGCCAGTTAGAGAGACTTACTGAGGTCGAAGAAGAGAGTGATTTGAGAGAGGGATAGAAAGACGGAGAGATGGGGGGATGGACTGCAGAAGCCCAGAGATGAGACCCCTGGGGTCAGATGGACAGCGATTTGGGGAGAGAGAGGCAGAGACAGGCAAATAGGGACAAAGAGAGAAACAGAACTGGGACTCAAAGATCACTACAGTCAGCAATTTGAAGAAAAAAGGTTGGAAGGAGGAGCTGAGAAGCAGGGGGTAGGGTGGTGGCGGGGGGGGGGGGGGGGGGGGGGGGGGGGGGGGGGGGGGGGGGGGGGGGGGGGGAGATGGCGCTGTGTGACCTTGGGCTCTCACACTTGGGCAGTGGAGGGGCTGCTGTAAGGCATGTGTGCACCAGGAGTTCTCTGCACTCAGACCTTAGGTCTCCGGCAAGTGACTCGGCTTTTTGTCCTCAGCTTGCTCATCCACAAAATGGACAAAATGGGATCTGTCACCCTGGGAAAGTAGTGAGCTGCTATGGGAGCCTCCTGGTAGGGGACTGAGCTGCATGCCCAGGGTCCCCAGAGCAGAAGAGCTCACAGCCTGATTGAAGATGCTCAAATCCCACTGTTTATTGAATTAGTTTAAAACAAATGAGAGAAGAGGGAGAAAAAGAAGGAGCAGGTTAGCACACTTAGATCAATCACGGCAAAAGTGATCAAGGTTCCCACTGTCTGAGTTTTGGGGTACACACGGCTCCAGAGTCCTGTCTCATCGTGGTGTGGTTCTGATGCCTACAGTGGAGGGTGAACCAGGGGGTTCTGCACCCCAAAGGCGCCAGGGCCACGGCGGGGGGGCGGGGGGCGGGCAAATGCTCTTGGCCGTGACTTAGTTGGCTGAAAACGTCCTTGGCAGCCATAGCTTTTAACTGCATGGCTTGGGCACAGGACTCAGGGAACAGATCTGGAGTCACCAGCAGGAAGCACCTCACTGACACATGGACCTTGGGGCTTACTTGATCCTTCCATCCTTCCCATCTATGTTCAAATCATTCTTAACATGTCTACCAGGCCCCGTGAGTTGCTTCTGAAAAACCATTCTTTGTTTCATCTCTCTGCCTCCTTATTCATGTGGCTTTCTTGTTTTCTATATGGCAGAAGTGACTATCCTTTTTTTAAAAAATACAGCAGACACAAGAGAGTTGTTGAGAGAATTTGATAAGATAACTGTGGAAAGTGTTTATACAAAGCCTGGCACAGAGTATGTTTTCAGAACATGTTTATTATTAGTAGTATCATCATCCAAGGAAAATGGAGGGGCAGAGAGAAAAGCAAAATAGGGTCCCTTGGTCCAGGGAAGGGACCAGGTGGAGAGAGATACCACTCGAAGAACAGACATTGGTGAGGGAGGATCTGGGGAGCTAGAGGGGGGTGAACAGATGGTGGGGAGGGGAGAGAGGGGACCCCAGGGAGGAAGGGGTTCTCTATGTTCAGCACCTGGTCCCTGAGTTAATGAGGAGAGGGTCCTGGGCAGCTGGACAAATAGGTGCATACTGTCAGGAAGGCATACATTTGCTTAAGGTCCCTCATCTGCATGGCCACCCAGGAGGGCATACATTTGCTTAAGGTCCCTCATCTGCATGGCCTCCCAGGCAATTTGCATACAGATGGCAGTCTGTGCCCTCGGTCCAGGTCCAACCCCTCCCACCTTGGCCAAGGGTCTGGGGGAAAGGGAAAGGGGGAACCCACAGGATCTGGGGCTCCCAAGAAGTAAAAGCAAGTTTGGAGTAAACTACCATTGTTTATCCATCTTCTATGGCTCCCTGTTGCTCTCAAGAGCATGAGACACCCTTCACTTGGCATTTAGGACCCAAAATGTTGCCCCTCACTCATAACCCACTGCTCCCTCTCTCCACATGTCCCCGCCTTGTGCCTTCATGACTTTACTCCTCCTGGAATGCCCTCCCCTATTTCCCCCATTGTCACAAAGCTAGCCTGTCCTTCAAAGCCTGGACATCTTGAAGGATTCTAGGAAGTTTTCACTCCCCTTTCCCTGTCCTGGGAACTTTATAGGAATCTCTGCCTCTTCTGGACTCCTATAGATTCCATCAGTAAGGTTATGTTTGGTTGCAAATGACCAGAAAGAAAAAAAAGGAAGTCAAAAATTTGTGTAAGTGAAAAGGAAAATTATTCACTCATATAACCAGGATGATCAAAGGCTGACTACCTTCAGGCATAGCTGGATCCAGGGGCTCAAATAGTCTCACCAGAAAGCTGTCCTCTTCCATTTCACAGCTCTGTTGTCCTCCAAGCACAGGCAGGGGCTTTTTCTCTCAACTGTCACCCTAGCGCCAGATTTCTACCCTACCAGTTTAGCAACCCCCAACAAAAGAGTGTGTCTCAGGGCGCCTGGCTGGCTCAGTTGGTACAGCATGCGCCTCTTGATCTCAGGGTTATAGGTTTGAGCCCCACGTTGGGTGTAGAGTTTACTTAAAAAATAAAAAATTTTGGGACGCCTGGGTGGCTCAGTCAGTTAAGCGTCTGCCTTCGGCTCAGGTCATGATCCCAGGGTCCTGGGATCGAGTCCCACATCGGGCTCCTTGCTTGGCAGAGAGCCTGCTTCTCCCTCTACCTGCTCTGCCTGCCGCTCCCCTCGCTTGTGCTCTCTCTCTCTGACAAAAAAAATAAATAAAATCTTTAAAAAAAATAAATAAATAAAAAATAAAAAAAATTTTTTAAAGATTTTATTTATTTATTCATGAAACACAGGAGGAGAGAGACGCAGAGGCAGAGAGAAGCAGGCTCCCCGCCGAGCAGGGAGCCCGATGCGGGACTCGATCCCAGGACCCCGGGACCATGACCTGAGTCAAAAGCAGACACTCAACCATCTGAGCCACCCAGGCACCCAAAAAATAAAATCTTTAAAAAAAAAAAAAAAAAATGTGTTCCTTTCCTATTCATTCAAGAGGAAGTCTGAAGTCTCAGGTCTAATTCCCATTGGACAGGAATGGGTCCCACCCCCATCCCTGAACCAATCCCTGTGGCCAGGGGATTGATCAAATGCTCTGATTGGCCAGGACTGGGTCAGGCTCATTCTGAACCATAAGGACTGAGTGTAAGGGATTCCTTGTAGGAAAACTTGGTGGGGAGGGCAGGGTGGGGGGACTATTGGAAGAAAAAAAAGAGGTTACAGGTTGCCAGGCAGGTAAATACTTGGCACCAACTCCAAAGCTTCATCAGGAAGACTTTGGCCTTGTGGCTGTACCTCCGGGTGGTTATGGCTCTTCAGTGAAGTGCCATGGGATTGCTCGACACTGAAGGCTGACTCCTCAGGCATGAGACCCACCCAGGCATTTGTCAACAAACACGGCAGTGCTCAGCCTAATGCACGTTCCCTTCCTCATGTGAAGGGCGCGTTAAACTCCAGCTTACCCTCCTAGGGCTTCCCTCCTGGGCTCCACAAAGAACAGCCAGGAAGGCTGAACTCACTCATTGACAGGCCCAGAAAAGAGCAGGTGCTACGGGGCCTTCCTAGAAGAAATCTCCCTGAGGACTGGGCATCTTGTTCAAGAGAGAAAGCGGTGTTGGGGCGAAGAGGGGACGCAAGGATTTTGCAAAGCAAATTAGTAGCAAAGCAAAACCCAGAGATCCGCCGCCATCTAGTCTGGCCCCAGAGTGGGGAGAGAAGGACAAAGAGATCACATCTATTATGCAGCTATTTGTCCAGCTGCGCTAATACCAGGCTGGTGCCAAGCCTGAGATACACATTATCTGGAGGACGCGTAGGGTAGAAAGGCTAAGAGTGCGGACTGCCTGGGTTCACATCCCTGCTTGCTACTTTCTTGCTGGGTGGCTTGGGGCAAATGACCCTCAGTGTACTTTTCAGTGAAATGGGGATCATGATAATGTCTCCTCCAGTGGATTCTTGTGAGGAATTAACTAAGATCCATCAGTCCCGGATTTGCCATTCTGTAACTCTGTTGGGCCAAGTCATTTCATCTCTCTGTGCCTCAGTCCCCTTATCACATAGGGTCCTGTGTGGGTTATTTGAGATAATACAGTGCAGGTAAATGTGTACCCAGCACACAGTAAATACATTTATGAATAGTAACATTACCAAGACTTGAAGGCAGGCCGGTAAGAATCCCTACCACTTGAGATCTTGCCCTTTGGGAAGGAAAGCTCAGGTGTGTGGTGAGTGGGAGGGGAGGGCAAGTCTTGGGGGGGAGGTCCTCTTGCTGGGGCAAGAAGCTCTCAAGCATTTGCCCCCAGTTGGTCGGCACCCTCGCCCTAGAGGAACTGGAACGGAGGGATTTCAGGAGCTCAGTGGCATCCCCCCCCTTCCCAGCCTCCTGCTTCCCGCCCTCACCCCAACACACTGGGCGGCCTCTCCAGCTCCCCCGTCAGCCCTAGGAATGTGAAGAGGTAGGTGGGGGTGGGGAGGAGCGGGCGCCGCCGGGGAGAGACAAAGGGGCCGAGTCAGAACTAGAGACACAAAGACGCGAGGAGGCCCGGAAGATAGGAGAAGTGGGACAAGGACAAGGGGAGGGACGGGCGGAGCCTGGAGGCCCGACCCTAGCCCAGCCCCGCAGGGCCAGCGGAGCGCGGGGGCCGGTCTGTGCCGCCCCCTGGCGGGAGGCCGCGGTAACGAGGAGGTGCGGACCAGAGGCGGGAGAGGCCAGGGGGATGCACGCAGCGAGAGACACAGAGAACCGAGGCAGGAACAGAGACATCGAGAGAGACACAGAGACGACAGACACCGAGGGACACACTTAGAGACAGAGAGAGAGTCAGAGGGATGGAAAGAGACACGGGGACCAAGTGACACAGGAACGGTAAGAGAAAGACAAAGAGAGCAGAAACACAAAGCGACACCGAGACGTGAGAACTGAAAGACCCAGGGTTAGAGACATAAAGGGACGAAGGAGAGAGAGACACAGAGCCAGAGACACTGAGAGAGGCAGAGAAATCTGGGCAGGAATGGTGCAGCGACGCCCAGAGTCCGAGGCAGAGATTAGCCGAGACAGATACTGGGCGGGGGGCAAGAACTAGGAAAGTCTCGTGGCGGGGAAGGGGGTGGTGGTCTCAGCCTGGGGGCGGGACTCCAGGAGGGGCGGGCCTATGAGAATCCACGTGCCTCACGCAGGTGTGACGACGAGGCCTCAGCTAATGCCGAAGAGGGCGGGGCTAGAACTTCGCACGGGGCTGAGACCCGGCGGGACTGAGTTCCTGGGAAGAGGCTGGATCCACTGCCGGGAGAGCGGGTGGGCGGGGCCGTGTCGGGGGCGTGGCTTCAGGGGGCGGAGACCGCCATGAGCCTCGGAGGGGGCGTGACAGAACCTTAAAGGAGCCACCGGGAGATCGGGGGAGGCGGGGCGCGGGAGGCCTCCTAGAGGGCGAAGGGGGCGGTGTTTGAACGCCAGGAGAGGCGGAGATAGAATTCCAGGGGAGGGGCGAGATAGAATCCCCGGGAGCGGCAGGTGTAGAATCCTGGGAGGGGGCGGGTGCAGAGTGCTGGGCGGGGCGGGAGTAGAATCCTGGGGAGGACCAGCGTGGAATCTCAGAGAGGGCGGGACAGCTTGAGCCAGTGGGGCGGGAGCCCAAGGTCGGCTCCGCGGGGGGGCGGGGGGGAGGAGGGAAGGGGTGGGTCCTGTGACGTCAGCGAGTCCGAGCTGCCCGAGACAAGCCTGGGGCCGGGGGCACCGAGCGGGGAGAGCCCGGCCCCGAGAGCAGAGCCGCGAGAGTAGAGCGGGCGGGAACCGGCCGGGAGCCGGAGCCCCTCTGGCACCTGCTCGACCGCCCAGCGGATCGGCGCTCACGGAGTGGCCCGCAGGCCCCCGCCCGGGCCCAGTCCCTCCCGGGGCCCCCCCATGGCCCGGGCCGCAGCCCTCCCGCCGTCGAGATCGTCGCCGACGCTGCCGCTCCTGTCGCTGCTGCTGCTGCTGCTGCTCCGGGAAACCGGTGAGAAACCGCAGACGCCCACCCCCCGCGCGGACCCAACCCCTTACCCACCTTCCGAATCGGAGCACCTTCCCCGCTCCACCCCCGGTTCACCGAGCCTCCTCTCTCGAGCCCTTTTCCTGGCTGGCCCCCACCGACTCCGACCCTTTCCTCTCTTGCAGCCCTCTCCCCCCATCACCCTTCTTTATCCCAACTCCCCAGCCTACACCGGACTTCTCGGTTACCCCCTCCCCCTTCCTCAGATTCTAACACCAAAAGGGTTAAATCCGAGTCTTCGCCACCCCCTCCCCACCTCGCACCGAGCTGTCAACCGGATCTAGGGTTCCGTCTCCGCTTACCCCCTCAGGCATGTGGGGAATTTACCCCCCCCTTCCCCAGCGGGAGGGTCGCGATGAGGAGACAAGACCATCCCCATTTTCCTTCTCCCAGGGCTGGGCGTCTGAGGCCTTGGGAGAATTGAGGGCGGGGGGCCAAATGTCCAGGTCCCCCAGAGGGGCCGGGAGCTCGGACTTTGGGTCCCTCGGAGGACCAAGGATGAGTTCCGGCGACCTGGGGAGGGACCTAACGACTCCAACCTTGGGCCTCAGGGAGATGAAGGCTCTGATTCTTGGGGCCCAGAAAACAAGGGGCTGGGGCCTGGCTCCTGGGCTCCAGAAAAATTAGGGGCTGGGGGCTCCGTCTCCTGAGTCCCAGGCAGAATGAAGGCTAGGGCCTATGTGTACTGGGTCCTGGTCAAATTGGGGGCAGACAGGGCTCAAACTTGGTTCCAGATTGTGAGCAGGGGGCTCTGTCTCCTGGGTCCCAGGTAAAATGGGGGGGGGAGCGGTGGAAGAGTCTCTATCCCGTGGGCCTCAGATTTAATTGTGAACATTGGAATGTCTTCTGAAATCCAGATATAAAATGTGGGCGGAGGACCCTGTTCTTGGCTTCTAGATGTAATCATGGACCAGAGGCTCTGTCGGGAAGCTGGAGCTCCGTCGGGGGTGTCCCAGGCCGAAAGAGAGGCTGAGTCCCAAGGGCTGGGACCCTTCCTTTGCCTTGTGAGCCGTCGGCTGGGACGTCCCTGGGGAAGTTTTACCGGTTTCACTTTAGCTGAACCCGGGCGGGAGGGGTAGGCGCTCTCCCGGCTCCCGGTTCCGGACTCCCAGGTTTCGGGACCTTATCTTTCCTCTGGTCGCGCCCTTGTCCTCGGAGCCGCCGCGAGGGGGGGCCGGGAGGGGGGACGCGCGGAGCCGCCGCCCTAATCCCCCGCCTCTCCCTCCGCTCTGCCCACCAGCACCCTCCTATTCCCCTCAACCCCTTTGAGGGAGGGCGCAGCTCTCAGAGGAGGGAGGGGCTGCGAGGAAACAGGTGAAGGAGGTTCTGGCCCCGCCCCTTGCAGGTGACCGGGCTGTTTATTCTCAGCTAGAAACTCTGGATATTGGAGTTTCCCAAGGGTTTGCCCAGAAAGTGTAGGCGGCGGCTGGGGAGGGTGGGGGGATGTCTTGGGGGAGCCCTGCTTACCCCTCTGACCTTATTTTTCCCAGCATGTCTCTGAGTTGTATCCCAGCCTTTACTCAGAGCTGGGTACTGCCTCTCCCTTGGTGTCAGAGATAGAGAGATGAGATCAGAACCTGCCGCTCCAGGGAAATGCTCAAAACCCACCTGACCTTGAGCCAGGCTTTGACGTGATGCACGATCTCGTGGAGGATTCTAGATCTCCTTGGGAGACACATCCTATTCCTGTTCCCATTCTGCAGATGGGGACACAGAGGTTTCAAAAGGGCAAGCCTCTTTCCCAGGGTCCACAGACAGTCCCCAGGAAGCCGGATTGCAGACTTCAGAGCCTTTCTTGGCTCTGCTCCACTGGGTGCCTCTGAGCCTCCATTTCCTCCTTTGTAAAACTGAGATAGTAACCCCTTCCCTGCAGGGCCTTTGGGAGGAGTCAGAGCTCCCGCTGATCCCATGTGAAAGCTCTTAGCACCTGGGGAGGGGGCCTTCCCCTTTCCTGATCCCTCATCCTTGTGCCTACGCTCCCTGCTTTTCTCGCTGCCTCCCTCCCTCTCTCCCTGCCCCCCCCCCATCGCTCCCCTCTTCATTTCTCACCTCTCTCTGCTCCTCTGGCTCTCTCATCTCTCACAGAGCTCTTTCTCCCTTTCCTTTCCATCCATCTCTCTTTACCTGTCTCTAGCTCCTCAGCCTTCCCCCTCCTGGGCCTCCGCGGACTGAGGGTGCACCACCTGGGCCTCCAGCTGGGTCTTCCCCAGCTTTCACTGCTTATCCTTGTCAGCCAGGCAGCCCCACAGTAGTGGAGGGGGATGGGAGGGATGGCGGGCCTGCTGTCTCTTCGTGTTAGGGAAGGGGGACTGGGCAGCGAAGTGGGGGTGGGTCTGCTCACAGGCGGGAGCGGGGAGCGGGGAGGGGAAAGGGGGGAGGGATACACAGAGAGGATAGAGATACAGGGATGGGGACAGAAGCCCATGGACAGTGCATCTGAAATAAATTTAGGGATGAGGTCAGAGACAAACACTAGAATGGAACCGAGAGATGGGAAGAATGAATTATAGCCCACAGAGGTGGGACAGAAAGCTACTGAGAAGGGACAGAGAAAGGCGGGGGAGGGAGCTGGACAGAGACAGCAGGATAAAGGCAAGAAGTGCCTAAGGAGAGAGACTTAGAGGTTTGGTGACGGGCTGGGAGCCCAAAAGCCCCCAGCCATCAGTGATGGAGAAGTCATGACCCAAGGAGGTCAGGGCACAGGCGAACCTCAAGGCCAGCAGTGTGTGGGGGCTGCAGGGAGTGGCGCACATAGGAGGGACAGGGAGTTGGGCACGCTGGCCAACTCCTCCGCCCCGCCAGGGACGCTGTTACATTTTTAATGTCCCAGCAATGCTGAGAAATGGGGGGGGGGACCCAACGAGATGGCCCAGGCATAGGGACAGTATGTCAGAGATGTGGAGAGATGGGCAGAGATGGGGAGACCTAGGAGGCAGGGAGGTCCCAGGGCCAGAGACCGTGAGAGATGTACCCCAGAAACCCCGAAGGATTAGAGACCCCAGGAGTCAATGCAGGGCGCTGGATTCCAGAGATGAGGAGACCCAGACCCAGTGAGACTGGGCTCTCAGATGTCAGACAGAGAGGAAAGAGAATATGAGAACAGCTAAGGATGTGGGCGATCTGGGGATAGTGAAAATGTTCCGAGATGGGCTGCGGTGTGCTGGAGGCCCGAATCTGTGAATACACTGCCACCGAATATATAGTGTATGAATATACTGACGCCACTGAACTGTGAGCTTCCAGTGGGCGGATTGGATGGTATGGGAATTATGTCTCAATAAAGCTGTTAGAGAGAATGTGAGAGACACGGAAAGCAGAGACTGAGAGGGATGGAGACAGAGACCAGAGACCCTAGGAGTTGGAGGCACATAGGGACCGACTCAGGGCTCAGGAACCAGATGCAGAGAGAGACAGAGGAGATCAAAGTGACAGGACCTGCAAGGGGGAGGCCAGAGTCTCGTGGCCAGAAACATATTTGGGGCACGTGTAAACTGGGTGTGGGAGCGCTTCTTTCTGTCCTAGGGGCTCAGCCAGGAAGAGCAGTCCCAGAGACTCACCCCCAGAAATACCAAACCGCACAGGCGAGGCCTTCAGGGTGGTTGAGCCCCTGCAGAAAGGCAGGGAATTCTCAGCCCGGGGAAGGGCGGGATAACCGCCATCTGAGAGATGATTGGGGGAGACAGGGAGGCAGGTGCAGAAATCCTGGGCACGGCCAGGGAGCCACATATCCTAGCTGCTGCTGCTCACCATCCTCCCCAAACCGGCTCCCGGATGTCCGCTGTGGGGGTGGGCACTGTGATTAATGCAACTAATTAATTAGCAAGGTGGCTGAGGCAGCAGCTGAGGCCAGTGCTCAAAGTACGTTGGCCTTCCAGGGCCTGCTCGAGTCCTGCCACGCCCTACAGGGCAGGTCACAGTGTTTATGGGTCAGGAGGGGGTGAGTCAAGCCCTGAGGAGCCAGCTAGGCAGGAGCCCAGGAGTCTGAGCCCCCAGCCCCCGACTTCTCTGGGGCGCACACGCCTCTCTACTCTGCCACCAGAAAGCCCACAGCCCGGGGCTGTAGGGAGAGGAAGTGCATCTGGGGACCCGGCTGACTCCTCCTTGAAGCTGTCACTAGTCTGGCTTGCTGATGAGGGAAGCTGAGTGAGTTCCCTGTTCCCAGGGCCTTACTCTCCCACACTGTGGGGCCAGCCACGCCCCAGCCAAGGTCACGGCACCTGCCCAGAAGCACGCCAGATACTAGGATTCTGATTCCAGGCCAGCCATCCCCCTGGGTTCAATTCCCGCGCCTCCACCTGACCCGCAGAACATCTGGGCATCGGCCCACCCCTAGGCCCCTAACTCCCGCAGCCTGTCAGCCTCATGTCCCGGCCAGTCCACCTTTGAACTTGCCTCCAATCCGGCTCATCCTTCTTCCTCATACCCCCCCCGCCCCCACGTCCCTGCCCCGTCCCATTCCGAGGGCTCTTTCAGAAGCACACATCTAACCCTGCCCACCCCCCTCAGGTGTAACTCTCCGTGGCACCCAAACCCGTAACTTAGCCTCAGCCTGTGTGATCTGGTGCACTGCTGTTCCTCACCTTCATCTCATTCATTCATTCATTCATTCAACATATTAATGGAGCTCCCACAGTGTGCCAGGCACCATTCTAGGCTCCGGCGCCACATTAGTGAACAAAGATTCCTGCCCCTGGGCCCTGATGTTCTCATGGGGAAGACACATCAGGTGCCTTGAGGAAAATGAAGCAGGGTCTGGGGTGGGGGTGGGGGGTTGTTATTATTAGGGTGGTCAGGGGGTGCCTAGCCGAGCAAGGGCCTGAAGGAAGCGAGGGTGAGAGCCGGGGGGACATGTGGGGTAAAAGCATTTCAGCATGAGAGAACAAGTGCAAAGGCCCTGAGGTGGGGCTTGCCTGGCATGTCTGAGGAACAGTGTGGGGGCCAGTGTGGCCAGAGCAGGGAGAGCCCAGGGGAGAGGATGGGAGACTGGATGAGAAAGAGGATGAGCGAGGATGATTGGGGGAGATCATGCAGGGCCTTGTGGGTTGCTATAAAGGCTTGAGTTTCTTTCCTGAGTGAGGGAGCCACTGGATGCGACGGATCTTCAAGCCAGAGGATTTTAGAACCTCATTGATTCAGCGAATGTGGAACATCCACTGGGAGTCAGTCCCTGTTGTGGATACTGAGGGCTTAGCTTGTGAGCCTAACAGGGCAAAGAATCCCTGCCCTGGTGAATCTCGAGGGAGTCATGAAAGTCCAGGGTGGAAAACAGGGAGGAGGGCTCTGCAGAGGAAATGGGGTGCAGGGGGAGGGGTGCGGGGCTCTCTGGGGCAGAATATTGGGGGATGAAAGACCTGCCTTAGGAGCCTGCCCCACAAGAAGCTAAGAGGGTTGTTTTTGTTTTTTTTTTTTAAAGATTTTATTTATTTGAGAGAGAGAGAGTGCACAAGCAGGGGAAGCGGCAGGCAGAGAGAGAAGCAGACTCCCCTCTGAGCTGGGAGCCCAATGCAGGACTCAATCCCGGGACCCTGAGATCATGACCTGAGCCAAAGGCAGACACAACCAACTGAGCCACCCAGGCCCCCTAAGAGTGGGGTTTTTTTAATCCTCTGAAGCAGGCAGTGCTGAGACATGACCCTAGATCCAGATCCGGGAGAGCCGCCTCCCTCAGAAGATAACAGGCATCCTGCAATCACAAGGCCTTCCTTAGAATGGTAAATCTGAGTCCCCGAAGGGACCCAAGGACCCAAAGCTGGGGGTGGGGCTCCGTGGGCCTGAGCTCAGGTTCCCTGGAAAAGGAATTGAGTCTCCTTCAGGAAGCCCTCCCAGCCTGCCTCGGATGGGTCAGGCCTTGGCTCTGGGTTCTTACCCCCACCCACCCCCCGCCCCCTTCAGTCTTCCTGGCATCCTTGATGATGCCTATTGGTGTGACATTTGTCTCCCCACCACATTGTCAGCTCTTGGAGAACAAGCCCTTGACTTGTCCTGTCGCTTCTGCGGCACCCCCACCCAGCACAGAGCCAGATACTAATTTGGTGGTGTATATTTCTTAAAGATTTATTTATTTGAGAGAGAGCGCGAGTGTGCAGGGGAAGGGGAAAAGGGAAAGAATCTCAAGCAGACTCCTTGCTGAGCGCTGAGCCTAACGTGGGGCTCAATCTCACAACCCTAAGATCATGACCTGAGCCCAAATCAAGAGTCAGATGCTTAACCGACCGAGCCACCCAGGCGCTCCCGTTCGGTGGTGTTTATTGAGCGCTTACTACACATGCGCGACCCTTGTGTAGGCTCTGGGGGTACAGCAGGGAACAAGACAGGCATCCTGTCCAGACCATCGGTCCTGGGCCGACGCTCTAGCACCCAGGACCTCTGCTGAGTCGCTGTTTCTTGCATGAACCCGCGTGGGATGGAAGCGGATTCCAGTTCCTCCCTGCCCCCCACCACTAAATCCCTTTCAGTTCTAAGTCCCCCTCAAGAAGTCAACCTCCTGGGGGCGCCTGGGTGGCTCAGTCGTTAAGCATCTGCCTTCGGCTCAGGTCATGATCCCAGGGTCCTGGGATCGAGCCCCGCATCGGGCTTCCTGCTCAGCGGGAAGCCTGCTTCTCCCTCTCCCACTCCCCCTGCTTGTGTTCCCTCTCTTGCTGTGTCTCTCTCTGTCAAATAAATAAATAAATCTTTAAAAAAAAGAAGAAGAAGAAGTCAACCTCCTGCCCTGTACCCAGTCTCCATCTTAACCTCTAGGTCTTCTCTTGAGCCCTTGTCAGGACTTTTTTGCTGGCTGGCCAGGTTTCTGTCCAGCTCCACCTGCCCTTCAGGTTCCCTTGCTTTTTTTTTTTTTTTTTTTTTTTTTTATTCGACAGGGAGAGAGACAGCGAGAGCAGGAATACAAGCAGAGGGAGTGGGAGAGGGAGAAGCAGGCTTCCCGCTGAGCAGGGAGCCTGATGTGGGACTCAATCCCAGGACCTGGGATCATGACCTGAGCCGAAGGCAGACGCTTAACGACTGAGCCACCCAGGCGCCCCAGGTTCCCTTGCTTTAAGCCTAGTCATTCTCCAGCTGAGGAACCCTCAGTGGCTCCCACTTGCCTCAAAGGAGAGAACCTAACTCCTTGGCCCCACCCTACTTGGCTCTCTCCAGAGCTCACGAGGCCGGATGATTTCTCCTGACAGAGTGCCCGTCCCTCCTCACCCAGCTAGAAAGGGGCAGAGCCTTTGGGGACCCTTGTCCCACACTCAGTGCCTTTGGAGGCCAGGTGGGGCAAGGGTGCTGGCCCCTGAAGGAAGAGGCAGCCTTTCCTTCACTCCACCCAACTGGGGACCCCCAGGAGCCCCACATCCTGATTTTTGTCTGACCTTTAATCGCCAGACCCTTCGGTGGGTTAGTAGATTGTTGAGTGCTAGTTCATGTTTGAAACAATGCTCTGTGGGCCAAAAGTAAATACAAGCAAAGCCGGATTGGGGCTGCGGCGGGCGGCTACCAGCCTATTTGACTCACTGGTACCAGGCCCTGCCAAGCATTGATGGGAGCAAATCATTCCATGGAACTCTCACAGGGGACCCTGGAGGGTGCCTTGAACATCCCCATTTTACAGATGGAGGAAGTTAGGCTCAGAAATATGGTCACCCACCTGGAGAGAGACTGAGCCGGCAGGAAGCCCGTGACAACCTGCTCAGGGGCCCTCCACTCTGCAGCATGGCCGGTCCAAAGGGAAGAAGGCCCCTTTCCCAAAATGTTAACTCTTGGGCTGTTTGGGGACATGTGTGGGGATTCCATGAGATGGTATATCTATTACGCAGTGGTCTTGACCGATGGCTTCTTTCCAAAAGTTTCTGGGACTGACCCCGCTGGTGGGATGGCCTTCTGCCGGGGACCCTCTCATTAGGGTCTCCTGTTAATGCGTCCTGGGTTCCTGTATGGGGCCCGGCGGTCACACACGCTCCCCTCCCCCCACCTCGGCCAAAGATAGCTGGGCAGCCGTTGCGCCCCTTGCGACAGGGCATGTGCCCTTGACCCACCTCGAGGCTGAATGTCAAGAGCCACTTGTAGTTATACTTACCTGGCCGGCCTTTATTTAACAAACCCTGATGCCCTATTTCCTGGGGCCCCTGTGCTAAGTGCTCTACAAATAGTCTTTCATCTTTATAACAACCCCTAGGAAGTGGACCCTATGATTATCCTCATTTTATGGCTGAGGAAACCACAGTACAGAGAGGTTATGTGACTTGCCCCAAGTCACATAAGCAGCGCATGGCGGAGCCAGGATTCGAACCCAGGCAGTCTGCTCTCCCCACGCTGTCCTGCCTTGCGCAACAGAGGAACATTCCTCTTCATCCTGGTTTCTATTAAAAGAGAAAACAAGGGGCGCCTGGGTGGCTCAGTCGGTGAAGTGTCCAACTAGGAGTTTCAGCTCAGGTCGTGATCTCAGGGTCATGGGATCTCTGTGCTCAGCAGGGAGTCTGCTTGAGATTCTCTGCCTCTCTCTCTCCCTCTGCCCTTCCCCCTGCTCGTGCATGCTCTCTCTCTCTTTCTCTCCTAAACAAATAAAATCTTTAGAAAGAAAAAGTGAGCAAACAAAAGGTAAGTGAGAAAAAAAATACACATTCACACAAAAACATGTATGCACACGTTCATAGCAGCTTTATTCATGATCGACAAAAAGTGGGAAGAACCCCAGTGTCTGTCCACTGATGAATGGATAAAGGGAACATGGTGCACCCAGACAGTGGAATATTATTCATCTGTAAAAAGAGAACAAAGCACCGGTGTCAGTACTGATAATGGGTACAGGGTTTCTTTGGGGAAGTATAAACGTGCTCTAAAATTGATTATAGTGACGGACGCTACATGCAGCAAGTCTTGTGAATATACAAAAAGTCATTGAATTGGACACTTAGGACATCTCAATAAAGCTGTCAAAAAAAAAAAAAAAAAAGATGGGAGGCACCTGGGTGGCTCAGTTGGTTAAGCGTCTGCCTTCAGCTCAGGTCATGATCCCAGGGTCCTGGGATCGAGCCCCGCATCGGGCTCCCTGCTCGGCGGGGAGCCTGCTTCTCCCTCTCCCTCTGCTCCGCCCCCCCGCTTGTACTCCGTCTCTCCCAAATAAATAAAATCTTAAAAAAGGAAAAAAAAAAAAAGATGGGCTAAGAGGGCTGTAGGTTTTCTAGAAAAGTGAGAGAAAGTATAATTTATGCAGAAAAAAGTGAAGGCTGCCCTCACACTGTAAATATTGAAAATTTTATTTTGTGATAGGCTTATTTATTTTTCTATTGATTTATTTTTGAGGGGGATTCTTTTTTTTTTTCTCCAAACATTTTATAATGGAAATTTTCAAACATACAGGTCGGTATATGTTGGAAGAACAGCTCAGGAGCCTGCCTCCCCGTCTCCCGCCAGACTCCACATAGGATTACATTTTGCCACATTGTCTTCATGGCTTTCTCTGTAGCTTGTTTTGGTTTTGCTGACCCATTTGAGAGTATGTTGCAGACATGATGGTGTAGCCCTGTATCTCCTGACACACGGGAATGCTACGTGCCTACAACTGAATCACCATGATTAAGAATGTTAGCGAAAATTCTAAGACGCCTGGGTGGCTCAGTCGCTTAAGCATCTGCCTTTGGCTCAGGTCATGATGATCCCAGGGTCCTGGGATTGAGCCCCATGTTGGGCTCCCTGCTCAGCGAGGAGCCTTCTCCCTCTGCCTGCCATTCCCCCTGCTTGTGCTTGCTCTCTGGCTCTCTGTGTCAAATAAATAAATACAATCTTTTTTTTTTTTTTAAGATTGTATTTATTTATTTGACGGAGACACTGAGAGAGGGAACACAAGCAGGGGGAGTGGGAGAGGGAGAAGGAGGCTTCCCACGGAACAGGGAACCCGACGTAGGGCTCGATCCCAGGACCCCGGGATCATGACCTGAGCCAAAGGCAGACGCTTAACGACTGAGCCACCCAGGTGCCCCTAAATAAATACAATCTTAAAAAAAAAATTTAAGGGGTGCCTGGGTGGCTCAGTTGGTTAAGCGACTGCCTTCGGCTCAGGTCATGACCATGGAGTCCCTGGATCGAGTCCCGCATCGGGCTCCCTGCTCGGCAGGGAGTCTGCTTCTCCCTCTGACCCTCCCCCCTCTCATGTGCTCTCTCTCATTCTCTCTCTCTCAAATAAATAAATAAAATCTTAAAAAAAAAAAAATTTAAAAGAATATTAGCGAAAATTCCACAGTAGCCCATAATCTAGTCCAAACTCCTATATCCCTAGTTTTCCTCGAAATCTGTTTTCTGGATGGCCCTTTTGGAACGGGGACCCCACAAAACCTCCTGCATGGCATTTGGGGCCCACATTTCCCAGTGGGGCCCCTCAGTGATGGCCCCACCTGGCCTGGAGGTGTCTGGGTCCTCCCCCCACCCACCGCTCTCTCTCCCCTTTCTCTCCAGGGGCCCAGGATGTGCAAGTTCGAGTGCCACCCGAGGTGCGGGGCCACCTGGGGGGCACCGTGCAGCTCCCGTGCCACCTGCTGTCTCCAGGACCTGAAGTCCGAGTCTCGCAGGTGACGTGGCTGCATGTGGACGCAGCCGGGGTCAGCAAGAGCGTGGCCGCCTTCCACCCTTCCTACGGTCCCAGCTTCCGCGGCCCAAAGCCCGGTGAAGAGCGACTATCCTTTGTCACTGCCGGGCAGAGCCCCGGGACCAGGCAAGGCACGGAGATGGAGCTGCGGGATGCCACGCTGGCCCTCCGGGGACTGACAGTGGAGGATGAGGGCAACTATACCTGCGAGTTTGCCACCTTCCCCAGTGGCACCAGTCGGGGGGTGACCTGGCTCAGAGCCATAGGTGAGCAGTGAGGGGGGGGGAGTGGGAGAGGCGTCATGGGGAGAGCCCCCTTGTGGATCCATTTCTCTCTCTGCTTCAGCTGTAATACTGACTTTCCCTGTGGTCTTTGGTCAGCTAGCAAATATCCGTTAAGCGCCTACTGCGTGTCCGACTCTGTCCTGCAAGTTGAGGATGCAGCAGGTCACAAGGTGTACAGAAATATATATTGAGCACCTTCTATGTGCGAGGCACTACTCTAGGCTCTAAGAGTAAAGCAGTGAGTAAGAGAGAGCTCCCTGCCCTACTGGGGTGTATACTTCAATAAGGGGGTGCAGAGAGTAAATAACATCAGTAAGAAAAATAGGAGGTGGTCAGGTGGTTATAGGTGCTATGGAAGCTGGGAGGGGGGCAGGTTACAATTTTGGCTAGGGAGGCCTGGTGAAATCTGAACAAAGACTAGATGGAGATGAGGGAGCCCTGTAGGGCTATCTAAGGGAAGAGGATTCCGGGTAGAGGGAATGGCAAGTGCTAAGGCCCTGAGGCAGGGCGCATTTGAGGAAGAGCAAGGAAGTCAGTGTGGCCAGAGACTTGTGAATAAAGGGAAGGTAGGAGGGGGCAAGGTCAAGAAGATGATGGGGGACACGGATCACATGCAGCCTCATGGACCACGTGAGAACTTTGGTTTTCGCCCTGAGAGAACAGGAACTATGGGAAGTTCTGAGCAAGGGACAGGTGTGATCTGGCTTTGGTTTCCACAGGCTCCTTCTGGCTGCACACTGGGGGCAAGGGTGGAAGCTCGGGGACCACAGGGCGGGAGGTAATGGCAACGAGACCAAGGTGGAGGCAGTTGGGGTAGCAAGAAGAGGTCGAACTTTGGAAATATGTTAGAGGTAATGCCAGGGAATAATCAAATTAGCAAACAAAGGGAACACCAGGATGTTGTGATCCTCCCTCAGAGGACGCGACCCGGTGGTCCCTTCTAGACAGAACAGACAGCGAGAGCCTCTCAGTCAAGTCCTAAAGTGTGAGGAGTCACCTGTGGACGCATGTCCTCAAGCCAGGAATGGATGCACCCAGGGAGGGAACAGCATATGGAACAGCCAGGACATGGGAGCAAGTTCGGCATGTTCCAGGAATGGAAAGGAGGCTGGTGGCCAGGGCTTGAGTGACCCCTCAACGGGGCAGGAAAACCAACAGGGCCAGATTGCGAGGGCCTCCTAGGCAGAGAGGCAAGGCGGCTGGACTTCATCGAGGGCAGACGCAGTGGGGGTGGGGAGGAGTGGGTGGGATAAAGCCTCCTGGTGTTTTGTTTTGTTTTTTAGAAAGATCCTATGTCTTTCTAAATCTTGGGCACTTGCCTGGGATCCCACCTTCCCCCAGCAACGTCCCAGAAGTCACATTGCGCTGGACACAATCTTCCCTCTTTCGGCCCCAGAGGGCTTGTGTAGTCTACCCTGTACTGTCCCTGGGAAAAGCCTTCCCTTTTTAACGGAGCCTGAAACCCCAGTTGTTTCCCATAATTCAAAGCACAGATCTCCACCACACCACCCCTTGCAAAGGTCACTCCCTGTGCCATCATGCGTTCTGTTCAAGAGATACGTATGGGGCACCTGCCTCCCACCAGCTACCTCCTGGGGCAAGAGCACAGAACAGAACAGCCAAAGCTCTGCTTCCACGGAGGAGCAGGTGACGTGACTGCCCCTAAAAGGGAGAGTCAGATGTCAGGGAAGTTCCCTTGAGGAAGTGAAGCCTGGATCTGGAGGAGGAGAAAGCGCAAGCCAAGGAGAAGGGAGGCCAGAGCCCTCCAGGCACATGGTCGCCAAGACCCTGCGGTGGGTGGGAGCAGGGACTGAGAGGGGCGTGCATGTGCCCAGAGCGATCAGAGGACAGATGGGTGGGCGACCAGGGAGGATGTGGGGAGGCCCATGAGAGGCTCTGGCAGGCAGGGCAGAAGGGGGGAAAAGGGAGGGAAGTAGAGGCAGGCTGTACCACATCGAGCTCAGGAGAAACCCAGAGAGGTCCACAAGGTAGCCGGAGCCGTGAGGCAGAAACTCGGGACAGTCTGGTTAAAGTTGCAGGTTAGTCATTAGGGACGTTTTATTGTTTCCCTCCCAATATCTTTCCATGGTTTCCAGGAAGATGGGTGAAAAGGGCAAAAAATTTCCAGCTTTGGGAATCTCCGCAACCTTTATCCCACTTCTGGCACCACCATCTACTGGTGATTACAGGAAAGAAGTGGAAGGCCTTTTGAGCTGGACCTTTGAACTGCATTATTCTGCTTTGGCTTTTTTGGAGAAAAAAAAAAAATCTCAGCCTCTTCCAGGCTTTTGGACACTGTCTCTGCTTTTCCTGCAGAGGAGAACAGACAGAATAATATCACAGGGCACACTTAGCATAGGGAGTGCCAGGCACTGTCCAGAGGGCTCTTTATATCAATTTAATCTGCCCAACAGCTCTACGGGGTGGGCATTTTAATTCTCCCCACTTTACAAAAGAGGAAACTGAGGTACAGAGCTGGGAAATGGCTTACCCAAAGCCAGGCACCTGCTAAGCAGCAGAGGTGGGATTTGAGCCCCGGTGGTCGGGACCTCCCTGCTCAGCCCCCTTGCCAAGGCGTCCGTGGAAGGACCGCAGGTGAGGAGTGACGTACCCCCTCCGTTGCTTTCCCCAGCACAGCCCCAGAACCACGCCGAAACGCAGGAGGTCACGCTCAGCCTGGAACCTGTGCCCGTGGCCCGCTGTGTCTCCGAGGGGGGCCGCCCCCCGGCCCGAATCTCCTGGTTCTCGCCCCTGGACGGGGAGGCCAAAGAGAGCCAGAGGTCGGGGCCCGTGCTCGGCACAGTCACCGTCACCAGCCGATTCACCTTGGTGCCCTTGAGCGGAGCAGATGGTGTCAAGGTCACCTGCAAGGTGGAGCACGAGAGCTTTGAGGAGCCCATCCTGCTGCCCGTCACCCTCTCTGTACGCTGTGAGTGTGTCGGGATGTGAGCACATCCCCAGTATTGTCTACACTGGCTTTTCTAGGGCACTGTCTACCCTCTGCCTGACCGTTGTCTGCATCAGCCCTCTGGGTCAAATTTGGCCCTGCCTTCCTGCCTATTGTCTATACCGGCTCCCCTGGGCGACGTCTATGCCCTGTTCCCCCTCCTCGCTCCCCTGGGCGACGTCTACGCCCTGTTCCCCC
>NW_022589755.1:9847609-9848525 GCF_004348235.1 Phoca vitulina | reverse complement strand
CGTCTACGCCCTGTTCCCCCCTCCTCGCTCCCCTGGGCGACGTCTACACCCTGTACCCCCTTGTCTACACCGGCTTTGCTAGGCTCTCTCCTTCCTGCCACCATCAGTGGTAAGCTGGAATGGGTCCGCAAGGGCCAATTTTATACATTTTGTCCCAATGCCACGTCCAGTGAGGTCACATCGACAGCTTGAAATCAACCACTGGGGAGTATTTATGCCAAGAAAATGGGCAAACTACACCAACTGTCTCCATCGACACCCCCAATATTACCCCATGGACCTGGCCAGAGAGTAACTTAACCAGCTCTTCTTCGCCCTGTCCAAACACACCCCAGCCCCCCATCAGCATTCTCCACGCCGGCTCCCCAAGCAGCGCCGGCGGTTCAACCAATTCCTTTATCTGCTCCGGGCGTGGCAGAAATAACAGGCATTATCTTTGTGGCCCCCTCAGACACTGCCCGCACTGAACAGTAACTCCCTCGAAACGGCCCAGGTGGCATCCCTGGACGGTGTCTGCGCTCACCTCTGCAGGCGGAGCCCAGACTGATTTGTCCCAGTTTCCGTGGGCCCGCAGCCTGCCAACCCACCACATTTCTTTAGGATTCCCGTCTCTCTGCCGACCTATCCCCTGTTCTGGGACTCTCCCTGTCTCTGAGCGAGTCCCCCCATTTCCTCCAGACCCCCCTGAAGTCTCCATCTCCGGCTACGATGACAACTGGTACCTTGGCCGCAGCGAGGCCACCCTGAGCTGTGACGTTCGCAGCAAACCGGAGCCCACGGGCTATGACTGGAGCACGTGAGTCCTGGGTGGTCCCGGACTCCCGGGTCTGAGGGAGGAGGGGGCTGGGGCCTGGACCCCTGGGTCTGAGGGAGGAGGGAGCTGGGGGTCTGGACCCCTGGGTCTGAGGGAGGAGGG